>NW_026642265.1:0-8999 GCF_028554395.1 Pezoporus wallicus | reverse complement strand
TACAGCATCACACAGCACCTCATTCATCTCCCGGAGGAGTTATTAATTGGGACTATTAATAATTAATAGCATCAAATAATCAAGGGGGGGGCACAACGCGGTGGCAGCAGCTCCAGCCCCCCCCCCCATGGTGCTTCCATTGCAAGTGCTCAGCCCAACGTGGGGGGGGGGGGGGTAAAACCCTTCCTGCCCTCCCCAATTAACCTCAGAGAACTAATTACTTTAAATAAGATGGGGGGGAAGGGGGGGGAAATCACCCCAAACCCTCCACGACCCCCCCCATAGCACCCCTTGTTGCTGCTGCAGGAGGGGGGTATCACAAGGGGTGCCCCCCCCAGCGCCCACGGGGTTAAGTGCTTTGCTGCCTATAACACCCCATTGGGGGGGTCCCAGGGCTCCTGGGGGGGGTCCCCCACCTCTTTGGGGGGTTCTGCACAGCTGCAGACCCCCCCCCTCCTCCAGGGCTGGGGGGGGGGATGTGCCTGTTGTGGGGCCAGTAGTGGAAGGGAAAAGGGTTTTGGGGGGGGCACCCCAAAGGAAGCCTGAACACAGCAGTGATTGAGGACCTGGATGAAGCCCCCCCCCCCAAAACCAACCCAGCTCAAGAGCAAAACCTAAACCCATTTTGGGGTAAAAGGAGGTAAAACCACAACTGTGCCCCCCATCATATCCCACTAAGGGGGGGGGGGGGGGGATGCTGAGGGGGGCTGTGGATTATGGGGCTGCCCCATGGTGGGGAGGGGTCCTCAGCAGTCCTTGAGGCGGGTGTAGAGCTCCCTGCGGCTGCGCTCCCCGGCCCACGTGCGGCTCTTGAGGCGGAAGCGGCGCAGATCCTCCTTGAAGTCCTCGTGGTGCATGGGCCGGTAATCCTGCGGCTCGCAGTGGCTCTGCCCCGGGACTCAGCTCAGCACCACCCCAGGGCGATGCCCCATCCCATCCCCATCCCATCCCATCCATCCCATCCCATCCCCATCCCAATCCATCCCATCCCATCCCCATCCCAATCCATCCCATCCCATCCCCATCCCAATCCATCCCATCCCCATCCATCCCATCCCCATCCCCATCCCAATCCATCCCATCCCAATCCATCCCATCCCAATCCATCCCATCCCATCCCATCCCAATCCATCCCATCCCATCCCCATCCCAATCCATCCCATCCCATCCCCATCCCAATCCATCCCATCCCATCCCAATCCATCCCATCGATGCCGTGATCGCTGCCCCATGGCAGGGACCCGGCTCCCATCGCTGACTGGGGCTCACCTGGTACTGGGGGAAGAACTCGCGGTACCCGCCCTTGAGGACGTAGAGCTCGGGGTAGTGCAGGGCCGGGTACTCATTGCGGGCCCGGTCCTGCTCCCGCACGAAGCGGCACCTGCAGGGAGCCCGGCACAGAGCTCCCGGTGAGCACTTCCCAAGGAGCACTTCCCAGTGAGCACTTCCCAGTGAGCACTTCCCAACTAACAGCTCCCAACTAACAGCTCTCAACTAACAGCTCCCAGCTAACAGCTCCCAGCTAACAGCTCCCAGCTAACAGCTCCCAACTAACAGCTCCCAACTAACAGCTCCCAACTAACAGCTCCCAACTAACAGCTCCCAACTAACAGCTCCCAGCTAACAGCTCCCAACTAACAGCTCCCAGCTAACAGCTCCCAACTAACAGCTCCCAGCTAACAGCTCCCAGCTAACAGCTCCCAGCTAACAGCTCCCAGCTAACAGCTCCCAGCTAACAGCTCCCAGCTAACAGCTCCCAGCTAACAGCTCCCAACTAACAGCTCCCAACTAACAGCTCCCAACTAACAGCTCCCAACTAACAGCTCCCAACTAACAGCTCCCAACTAACAGCTCCCAACTAACAGCTCCCAACTAACAGCTCCCAGCTAACAGCTCCCAACTAACAGCTCCCAGCTAACAGCTCCCACCTAACAGCTCCCACCTAACAGCTCCCAACTAACAGCTCCCGGCTAACAGCTCCCAACTAACAGCTCCCAACTAACAGCTCCCAGCTAACAGCTCCCAACTAACAGCTCCCAGCTAACAGCTCCCAGCTAACAGCTCCCAACTAACAGCTCCCAGCTAACAGCTCCCAACTAACAGCTCCCAGCTAACAGCTCCCAACTAACAGCTCCCAGCTAACAGCTCCCAGCTAACAGCTCCCAGCTAACAGCTCCCAGCTAACAGCTCCCAGCTAACAGCTCCCAGCTAACAGCTCCCAACTAACAGCTCCCAACTAACAGCTCCCAACTAACAGCTCCCAACTAACAGCTCCCAACTAACAGCTCCCAACTAACAGCTCCCACCTAACAGCTCCCAGCTAACAGCTCCCAACTAACAGCTCCCAGCTAACAGCTCCCAACTAACAGCTCCCAGCTAACAGCTCCCAACTAACAGCTCCCACCTAACAGCTCCCAACTAACAGCTCCCGGCTAACAGCTCCCAACTAACAGCTCCCAACTAACAGCTCCCAGCTAACAGCTCCCAACTAACAGCTCCCAGCTAACAGCTCCCAGCTAACAGCTCCCAACTAACAGCTCCCAGCTAACAGCTCCCAACTAACAGCTCCCACCTAACAGCTCCCAACTAACAGCTCCCGGCTAACAGCTCCCAACTAACAGCTCCCAACTAACAGCTCCCAACTAACAGCTCCCAACTAACAGCTCCCAGCTAACAGCTCCCAACTAACAGCTCCCAGCTAACAGCTCCCAGCTAACAGCTCCCAACTAACAGCTCCCAGCTAACAGCTCCCAACTAACAGCTCCCAGCTAACAGCTCCCAGCTAACAGCTCCCAACTAACAGCTCCCAGCTAACAGCTCCCAGCTAACAGCTCCCAGCTAACAGCTCCCAACTAACAGCTCCCGGCTAACAGCTCCCGGCTAACAGCTCCCAACTAACAGCTCCCAACTAACAGCTCCCAGCTAACAGCTCCCAACTAACAGCTCCCAGCTAACAGCTCCCAACTAACAGCTCCCAACTAACAGCTCCCAGCTAACAGCTCCCAGCTAACAGCTCCCAACTAACAGCTCCCAACTAACAGCTCCCAACTAACAGCTCCCAACTAACAGCTCCCAGCTAACAGCTCCCAACTAACAGCTCCCAACTAACAGCTCCCAACTAACAGCTCCCAACTAACAGCTCCCAACTAACAGCTCCCAACTAACAGCTCCCAACTAACAGCTCTCAACTAACAGCTCCCAGCTAACAGCTCCCAGCTAACAGCTCCCAGCTAACAGCTCCCAACTAACAGCTCCCAACTAACAGCTCCCAACTAACAGCTCCCAACTAACAGCTCCCAACTAACAGCTCCCAGCTAACAGCTCCCAACTAACAGCTCCCAGCTAACAGCTCCCAACTAACAGCTCCCAGCTAACAGCTCCCAGCTAACAGCTCCCAGCTAACAGCTCCCAGCTAACAGCTCCCAGCTAACAGCTCCCAGCTAACAGCTCCCAACTAACAGCTCCCAACTAACAGCTCCCAACTAACAGCTCCCAACTAACAGCTCCCAACTAACAGCTCCCAACTAACAGCTCCCAACTAACAGCTCCCAGCTAACAGCTCCCAACTAACAGCTCCCAGCTAACAGCTCCCAACTAACAGCTCCCAGCTAACAGCTCCCAACTAACAGCTCCCAGCTAACAGCTCCCAACTAACAGCTCCCGGCTAACAGCTCCCAACTAACAGCTCCCAACTAACAGCTCCCAGCTAACAGCTCCCAGCTAACAGCTCCCAACTAACAGCTCCCAGCTAACAGCTCCCAGCTAACAGCTCCCGGCTAACAGCTCCCAACTAACAGCTCCCGGCTAACAGCTCCCAACTAACAGCTCCCAACTAACAGCTCCCAACTAACAGCTCCCACCTAACAGCTCCCAGCTAACAGCTCCCAACTAACAGCTCCCAGCTAACAGCTCCCAACTAACAGCTCCCAGCTAACAGCTCCCAACTAACAGCTCCCACCTAACAGCTCCCAGCTAACAGCTCCCGGCTAACAGCTCCCAACTAACAGCTCCCAACTAACAGCTCCCAGCTAACAGCTCCCAACTAACAGCTCCCAGCTAACAGCTCCCAGCTAACAGCTCCCAACTAACAGCTCCCAGCTAACAGCTCCCAACTAACAGCTCCCACCTAACAGCTCCCAACTAACAGCTCCCAACTAACAGCTCCCAACTAACAGCTCCCAACTAACAGCTCCCAGCTAACAGCTCCCAACTAACAGCTCCCAGCTAACAGCTCCCAGCTAACAGCTCCCAACTAACAGCTCCCAGCTAACAGCTCCCAACTAACAGCTCCCAGCTAACAGCTCCCAGCTAACAGCTCCCAACTAACAGCTCCCAGCTAACAGCTCCCAGCTAACAGCTCCCAGCTAACAGCTCCCAGCTAACAGCTCCCAACTAACAGCTCCCGGCTAACAGCTCCCGGCTAACAGCTCCCAACTAACAGCTCCCAACTAACAGCTCCCAGCTAACAGCTCCCAACTAACAGCTCCCAGCTAACAGCTCCCAACTAACAGCTCCCAACTAACAGCTCCCAGCTAACAGCTCCCAGCTAACAGCTCCCAACTAACAGCTCCCAACTAACAGCTCCCAACTAACAGCTCCCAACTAACAGCTCCCAGCTAACAGCTCCCAACTAACAGCTCCCAACTAACAGCTCCCAACTAACAGCTCCCAGCTAACAGCTCCCAACTAACAGCTCCCAACTAACAGCTCCCAACTAACAGCTCCCAACTAACAGCTCCCAACTAACAGCTCCCAACTAACAGCTCCCAGCTAACAGCTCCCAGCTAACAGCTCCCAGCTAACAGCTCCCAGCTAACAGCTCCCAGCTAACAGCTCCCAACTAACAGCTCCCAGCTAACAGCTCCCAACTAACAGCTCCCAGCTAACAGCTCCCAGCTAACAGCTCCCAGCTAACAGCTCCCAGCTAACAGCTCCCAGCTAACAGCTCCCAGCTAACAGCTCCCAACTAACAGCTCCCAGCTAACAGCTCCCAACTAACAGCTCCCAACTAACAGCTCCCAACTAACAGCTCCCAACTAACAGCTCCCAACTAACAGCTCCCAACTAACAGCTCCCGGCTAACAGCTCCCAACTAACAGCTCCCAACTAACAGCTCCCAACTAACAGCTCCCAACTAACAGCTCCCAACTAACAGCTCCCAGCTAACAGCTCCCAACTAACAGCTCCCAACTAACAGCTCCCAGCTAACAGCTCCCAACTAACAGCTCCCAGCTAACAGCTCCCAACTAACAGCTCCCAACTAACAGCTCCCAACTAACAGCTCCCAGCTAACAGCTCCCAACTAACAGCTCCCAACTAACAGCTCCCGGCTAACAGCTCCCAACTAACAGCTCCCAACTAACAGCTCCCAACTAACAGCTCCCAACTAACAGCTCCCGGCTAACAGCTCCCAACTAACAGCTCCCGGCTAACAGCTCCCAGCTAACAGCTCCCAACTAACAGCTCCCAACTAACAGCTCCCAACTAACAGCTCCCAACTAACAGCTCCCGGCTAACAGCTCCCGGCTAACAGCTCCCGGCTAACAGCTCCCGGCTAACAGCTCCCAACTAACAGCTCCCAACTAACAGCTCCCAGCTAACAGCTCCCAGCTAACAGCTCCCAGCTAACAGCTCCCAACTAACAGCTCCCGGCTAACAGCTCCCAACTAACAGCTCTCAGCTAACAGCTCCCAGCTAACAGCTCCCAACTAACAGCTCCCGGCTAACAGCTCCCAACTAACAGCTCTCAGCTAACAGCTCCCAGCTAACAGCTCCCAACTAACAGCTCCCGGCTAACAGCTCCCAACTAACAGCTCTCAGCTAACAGCTCTCAACTAACAGCTCCCAACTAACAGCACCCAACTAACAGCTCCCAGCTAACAGCTCCCAACTAACAGCTCCCAACTAACAGCTCCCGGCTAACAGCTCCCGGCTAACAGCTCCCAACTAACAGCTCCCAACTAACAGCTCCCAACTAACAGCTCCCAACTAACAGCTCCCAACTAACAGCTCCCAACTAACAGCTCCCAACTAACAGCTCCCAACTAACAGCTCCCAACTAACAGCTCCCAACTAACAGCTCCCAGCTAACAGCTCCCAACTAACAGCTCCCAACTAACAGCTCCCGGCTAACAGCTCCCAACTAACAGCTCCCAACTAACAGCTCCCGGCTAACAGCTCCCAACTAACAGCTCCCAGCTAACAGCTCCCAGCTAACAGCTCCCAACTAACAGCTCCCAGCTAACAGCTCCCAGCTAACAGCTCCCAACTAACAGCTCCCGGCTAACAGCTCCCAACTAACAGCTCCCAACTAACAGCTCCCAACTAACAGCTCCCAACTAACAGCTCCCAACTAACAGCTCCCGGCTAACAGCTCCCAACTAACAGCTCCCAGCTAACAGCTCCCAGCTAACAGCTCCCAACTAACAGCTCCCAACTAACAGCTCCCAACTAACAGCTCCCAACTAACAGCTCCCAGCTAACAGCTCCCATGGAGCAGTTCCCAATGAACAGTTCCCAATGAACAGTTCCCAATGAACAGTTCCCAATGAACAGTTCCCAATGAACAGTTCCCAATGAACAGTTCCCAATGAACAGTTCCCAAGGAGCAGTTCCCAAGGAGCAGTTCCCAATGAACAGCTCCCAATGAACAGTTCCCAAGGAGCAGTTCCCAAGGAGCAGTTCCCAATGAACAGTTCCCATGGAGCAGTTCCCAATGAACAGCTCCCAATGAACAGTTCCCAAGGAGCAGTTCCCAATGAACAGCTCCCAGTGAGCAGTTCCCAAGGAACAGTTCCCAAGGAGCAGTTCCCAATGAACACTTCCCAACGAACACTTCCCAATGAACAGCTCCCAGTGAACAGCTCCCAACGAACACTTCCCAATGAGCAGCTCCCAAGAACACTTCCCAATGAACACTTCCCAATGAACACTTCCCAATGAACACTTCCCAATGAACACTTCCCAATGAGCAGCTCCCAAGAACACTTCCCAATGAACAGTTCCCAATGAACAGCTCCCAGTGAGCAGTTCCCAACAAACACTTCCCAACGAGCAGTTCCCAACGAACAGCTCCCAGTGAACACTTCCCAACGAACAGCTCCCAATGAACACTTCCCAAGGAGCAGTTCCCAATGAACAGCTCCCAATGGACAGTTCCCAATGAACACTTCCCAACGAGCAGTTCCCAAGGAGCAGTTCCCAATGAACAGCTCCCAATGGACAGTTCCCAATGAACACTTCCCAACTAGCAGTTCCCAACGAACAGCTCCCAATGAACAGTTCCCAATGGACAGTTCCCAATTAACACTTCCCAACGAGCAGGTCCCAACAGCTCCCATTGATCAACTCCCAATCAGACAATTCCCATTGATCAATTCCCATTGATCAATTCCTACCAGGAGCACAGGGGCTGCAGTTCAGCCCTTTCCTGGGTTATTGTGCTTGGGAATGGAAGAATTCCCACCCCTGGGAGCACGCATCCCCAGGACTGCAATGAGATGGAAGGGGATGGAAAGGGATGGAAGAGGAAAGCAATGGGATGGAAGGGGCACAAAGGGATGGAAAGGGATGCAAAGGGATGGAAGAGGAAAGCAATGGGATGGAAGGGGCACAAAGGGATGGAAAGGGATGCAAAGGGGATTGCAATGGGATGGAAGGGGCACAAAGGGATGGAAGGGGATGGAAAGGGATGGAAGAGGAAAGCAATGGGATGGAAGGGGACACAAAGGGATGGAAAGGGATGGAAAGGGATGGAAGAGGAAAGCAATGGGATGGAAGGGGCACAAAGGGATGGAAAGGGATGCAAAGGGGATTGCAATGGGATGGAAGGGGCACAAAGGGATGGAAGGGGATGGAAAGGGATGGAAGAGGAGAGCAATGGGATGGAAGGGGACACAAAGGGATGGAAAGGGATGGAAAGGGATGGAAGAGGAAAGCAATGGGATGGAAGGGGCACAAAGGGATGGAAAGGGATGCAAAGGGATGGAAAAGGAAAGCAATGGGATGGAAGGGGCACAAAGGGATGGAAAGGGATGCAAAGGGGATTGCAATGGGATGGAAGGGGCACAAAGGGATGGAAGGGGATGGAAAGGGATGGAAGAGGAAAGCAATGGGATGGAAGGGGACATAAAGGGATGGAAAGGGATGGAAAGGGATGGAAGAGGAAAGCAATGGGATGGAAGGGGCACAAAGGGATGGAAAGGGATGCAAAGGGATGGAAGAGGAAAGCAATGGGATGGAAGGGGCACAAAGGGATGGAAAGGGATGCAAAGGGGATTGCAACGGGATGGAAGGAGGCACAAAGGGATGTAAGGGGATGGAAGAGGAAAGCAATGGGATGGAAGGGGCACAAAGGGATGGAAAGGGATGGAAGAGGAAAGCAATGGGATGGAAGGGGCACAAAGGGATGGAAGAGGAAAGCAATGGGATGGAAGGGGCACAAAGGGATGGAAAGGGATGGAAGAGGAAAGCAATGGGATGGAAGGGGGCACAAAGGGATGCAAAGGGATGGAAGAGGAAAGCAATGGGATGGAAGGGGCACAAAGGGATGGAAAGGGATGGAAGAGGAAAGCAATGGGATGGAAGGGGCACAAAGGGATGCAAAGGGATGGAAGAGGAAAGCAATGGGATGGAAGGGGCACAAAGGGATGCAAAGGGATGGAAGAGGAAAGCAATGGGATGGAAGGGGCACAAAGGGATGGAAAGGGATGCAAAGGGGATTGCAATGGGATGGAAGGAGGCACAAAGGGATGTAAGGGGATGGAAGAGGAAAGCAATGGGATGGAAGGGGGCACAAAGGGATGCAAAGGGATGGAAGAGGAAAGCAATGGGATGGAAGGGGCACAAAGGGATGGAAAGGGATGGAAAGGGATGGAAGAGGGCACAAAGGGATGTAAGGGGATGGAAAGGGATGGAAGAGGAGAGCAATGGGATGGAAGGGGATGCAAAGGGATGCAAAGGGATGGAAAGGGATGGAAGAGGAGAGCAATGGGATGGAA
>NW_026642264.1:0-9045 GCF_028554395.1 Pezoporus wallicus | reverse complement strand
ACGCATGCACATACATGAACACACATGAACATACACGCACATACAAGAACACACATGCACATACATGCACATGCATGAACACACGCACATACAAGCACATCCATGCAGGCCTGCGCACCCATGCACGCATGTAACCCCCCCTTGGAGCAGGCACATGTGTGCCCCCAGCATGTACATACATGTACATACATGTGTATGTGCATCTGTGCGCGTATGTACATGTGTGCATACGTGTGGATGTACATGCATGGACACACGCACACATGTACACGCTGTGCATACCCACACATGCATGTACATACATGAACATACGCACACATACATGTACGTGCACGCACACACGTGTGTGTGCAAAAACACACGTGTACATACACACATGCATGTACATACACACGTGTACATACACACACGTGTACATACACACACGTGTACATACACACACGTGCACATACACACGTGTACATACACACACGTGTACATACACACACGTGTACATACACACACGTGTACATACATACACATGTACATACACACACGTGTACATACACACGCATGTACATACACACACGTGTACATACATACACATGTACATACACACACGTGTACATACACACGCATGTACATACACACACGTGTACATACATACACATGTACATACACACACGTGTACATACACACGCATGTACATACACACACGTGTACATACATACACACGCATGTACACACATACACACACGTGTACATACATACACACGCATGCACATACACACACGTGTACATACATACACACACGTGTACATACACACACGTGTACATACATACACACGCATGTACATACACACACGTGTACATACATACACACACGTGTACATACATACACACGCATGTACATACACACACGTGTACATACATACACACGCATGTACATACACACACGTGTACATACATACACACGCATGCACATACACACACGTGTACATACATACACACACGTACATACACACACGTGTACATACATACACACGCATGTACATACACACACGTGTACATACATACACACGCATGTACACACATACACACACGTGTACATACACACACGTGTACATACATACACATGTACATACACACACGTGCACATACACACACGTGTACATACATACACACGCATGTACATACACACACGTGTACATACACACGTGTACATACACATGCATGTACATACACACGTGTACATACACCCACGTGCACAGCCACGTGCACACCCTCCCGGTCACGTGACACCACCCCCCCCCCCCCCCCCCCCCCCGCTTCCCGGCAGGGGCGGGGCCGAGTTCCCGCCAACGGCCCCGCGGTGGCGCCCGGACCCGCGCCCGGGGGAGGGGTCACGTGGCCGTAAAGTGCGCACGTGGCTGTGCACGTGAGGGTGCGCACGTGTGTGTGTGTACACGTGTGTGTGTGTACATACGTGTGTATGTATGTACACGTGTGTGTATGTATGTACACGTGTGTGTATGTATACGTGTGTGTATGTATGTACACGTGTGTGTATGTATGTACACGTGTGTGTGTATGTATGTACACGTGTGTGTACGTATGTACGTGTGTGTGTATGTATGTACACGTGTGTGTACGTATGTACGTGTGTGTACACGTGTGTATGTATGTACACGTGTGTGTATGTATGTACACGTGTGTGTACATACGTGTGTATGTATGTACACGTGTGTGTATGTATACGTGTGTGTATGTATGTACACGTGTGTGTATGTATGTACACGTGTGTATGTACACGTGTGTGTACGTATGTACGTGTGTGTGTATGTATGTACACGTGTGTGTACGTATGTACGTGTGTGTACACGTGTGTATGTATGTACACGTGTGTGTATGTACACGTGTGTGTGTACACGTGTGTGTACGTATGTACGTGTGTGTGTATGTATGTACACGTGTGTGTACACGTGTGTATGTATGTACACGTGTGTGTATGTATGTACACGTGTGTGTACACGTGTGTATGTATGTACACGTGTGTGTATGTATGTACACGTGTGTGTGTACACGTGTGTGTATGTATGTACACGTGTGTGTATGTATGTACACGTGTGTGTATGTATGTACACGTGTGTGTGTACACGTGTGTGTACGTATGTACGTGTGTGTGTATGTATGTACACGTGTGTGTACACGTGTGTATGTATGTACACGTGTGTGTATGTATGTACACGTGTGTGTACACGTGTGTATGTATGTACACGTGTGTGTATGTATGTACACGTGTGTGTACACGTGTGTGTATGTATGTACACGTGTGTGTATGTATGTACACGTGTGTGTGTACACGTGTGTGTACGTATGTACGTGTGTGTGTATGTATGTACACGTGTGTGTACGTATGTACGTGTGTGTACACGTGTGTATGTATGTACACGTGTGTGTATGTATGTACACGTGTGTGTACATACGTGTGTATGTATGTACACGTGTGTGTATGTATACGTGTGTGTATGTATGTACACGTGTGTGTATGTATGTACACGTGTGTGTGTATGTATGTACACGTGTGTGTACGTATGTACGTGTGTGTGTATGTATGTACACGTGTGTGTACGTATGTACGTGTGTGTGTACACGTGTGTATGTATGTACACGTGTGTGTATGTATGTGTGTGTACACGTGTGTGTACGTGTGTGTGTGTGTATGTATGTACACGTGTGTGTGTGTGTATGTATGTACACGTGTGTGTATGTATGTACACGTGTGTGTACACGTGTGTATGTATGTACACGTGTGTGTATGTATGTACACGTGTGTGTGTACACGTGTGTGTATGTATGTACACGTGTGTGTATGTATGTACACGTGTGTATGTACACGTGTGTGTGTATGTATGTACACGTGTGTGTGTACACGTGTGTGTATGTATGTACACGTGTGTGTATGTACACGTGTGTGTATGTATGTACACGTGTGTGTACACGTGTGTGTATGTATGTACACGTGTGTGTATGTATGTACACGTGTGTGTATGTATGTACACGTGTGTGTGTACACGTGTGTGTATGTATGTACACGTGTGTGTATGTATGTACACGTGTGTGTGTACACGTGTGTGTATGTATGTACACGTGTGTGTATGTATGTACACATGTGTGTGTGTGTGTGTATGTATGTGTGTGTGTACACGTGTGTGTGTACACGTGTGTGTATGTATGTACACGTGTGTGTGTACACGTGTGTGTACGTATGCACGTGTGTGTATGTATGTACACGTGTGTGTATGTATGTACACGTGTGTGTGTACACGTGTGTGTATGTATGTACACGTGTGTGTACACGTGTGTGTATGTATGTACACGTGTGTGTATGTATATACACGTGTGTATGTACACGTGTGTGCGTGTACACGTGTGTGTGGAGAAGGATGGATAAGGATGGAAAAGGAAGGAAAAGGATGGAGGGAGCAGGAGGGGAAAACGAGGGAGAAGGAGGGAAAAGGAAGAAGGAGGATGGAAAACGATGGAAAAGGAGGGAAAAAGATGGAAAACAAAGGAGGGAAAAAGAGGGAAAAGGAAGGAAAAGCATGGAGAAGGAAGGAAAAGGAGGGAGGAGGAGGGAAAAGGAGGGAAAAGGAGGGAGAAAGAGGGGAAAGGATGGAAAAGGAGGGAGGAGGATGGGAAAAGGATGGAAAAGGAGGGAAAAGGAGGGAAAAGGAAGGAAAACGATGGAAAAGGAGGGAGGGGGAGAAAGAGGGAGAAGGAGGGAAAAGGAAGGAAAAGGAGGGAAAAGGAGGGGAAAGGATGAAAAAGGATGGAGAAGGTAGGAAAAGGATGGGAAAGGATGGAAAAGGAGGGAGAATGAGGGAAAAGGATGGAAAAGGAGAGAGAAGGAAAAGGAGGAAAAGGTAGGAAAAGGATGGAAAAGGAGGAGAAGCATGGAAAGGGAGAAGGAGGGAGAAGGAGGGAAAAGGAAGGAGGGGAAAGGATGGAAAAGGATGGAGAAAGAGGGGAAAGGATGGAAAAGGAGAGAGAAGGATGGGAAAGGATGGAAAAGGAGGGAAAGGAGGGAAAAGGATGGAAAAGGAAGGAAAACGATGGAAAAGGAGGGAGGAGGATGGGAAAAGGAGGGAAAAGGATGGAAAAGTAGGGAAAAGGAGGGAGAAGGATGGGAAAGGATGGGAAAAGGAGGGAAAAGGAGGGAGAAGGGGGGAAAAGGATGGGAAAGGATGGAAAAGGAAGGAGAATGAGGGAAAAGGATGGAAAAGGAGAGAGAAGGATGGGAAAGGATGGAAAAGGAGGGAAAAGGAGGGAGAAGGAAGGAAAAGGAAGGAGAAAGAGGGGAAAGGATGGAAAAGGAGGGAGGAGGAGGGAAAAGGAAGGAGAAGGAGGGATAGGCCAGGATAAGGAGGGTGTTTTCCAAGGCCGCAGGCAGGGACCGGGCTCGTGCGCTGGGAGCAGCGGGAATGCCGGGCGGGAGCAGGCGCCGGAGCCCATCCCGGAAGCGCAGGGTCGCCAGGGAACGAGCGGCATTCCAGAGGGAAATTCCCCATGGCCATTCCCATCGTTCCCAAGGATTCCCGCTTGGCTTGGAAGGGCCTCCCAAAGGAAAACTGCCGGGATTCCAGCTCTTGGGAATGCTGCTGAGCCGGCATGGAATGGGGATGCTCCATGGGGATGCTCCATAGGGATGTTCCATAGGGATGCTCCTTAGGGATGTTCCATAGGGATGCTCCATGGGGATGCTCCATAAGGATGCCCTATGGGGGTGCTCCATAGGGATGCTCCATAGCGATGCTCCATAGGGATGCCCTATGGGGGTGCTCCATAGGGGTGTTCCATAGGGATGCTCCATAGGGATACTCCATAGGGATGCTCCATGGGGATGCTCCATGGGGATGCTCCATAGGGATGCTCTATGGGGATGCTCCATAGGGATGCTCCATAGCGATGCTCCATAGGGATGCCCTATGGGGGTGCTCCATAGGGGTGTTCCATAGGGATGCTCCATGGGGATGCTCCATAGGGATACTCCATAGGGATGCTCCATAGGGATGCTCTATGGGGATTCTCCATAGGGGTGCTCCATAGCAATGCTCCATAGGGATGCCCTATGGGGGTGCTCCATAGGGGTGTTCCATAGGGATGCTCCATAGGGGTGCTCCATAGGGATGCTCCATGGGGGTGCTCCATAGGGATGTTCCATAGGGATGCTCCATGGGGATGCTCCATGGGGATGCTCCATAGGGATGCACCATAGCGATGCTCTATGGGGGTGCTCCGTAGGGGTGCTCCATAGGGGTGCTCCATGGGAATGTTCCCTAGGGATGCTCCATAGGGGTGCTCCATAGGGATTCTCCATAGGGATTCTCCATAGGGATGCTCCATAGGGATTCTCCATAGGGATGCTCCATAGGGATGCTCCATAGGGATGCTCCTTAGGGATTCTCCATAGGGGTGCTCCATAGGGATGCTCCATGGGGATTCTCCATAGGGGTGCTCCATAGGGATGCTCCACAGGGATGTTCCATATGGATGCTCCATAGGGATGCTCCATGGGGATGCTCCACCCCCCTCATAGCCCAATCCCATCCCAGCGGGCCCCGAACACCATCCCAAACCATTCCCAAACCCTTCCCGTTCTCCCAGCTTCCCAAGGGCTTTCCCACCTCGGGCACGCCGGGATAAGAGCGGCTCCCATTCCCTGTGGCCATGAAGCGCCGGATCCGCGCTGGAATTCCTCCCTTCCCACCGGGAATGGGGCGATTCCCTCATTTATCCCGGGAATTCCCTCCCGATCCCATTGTTCCCCCCCACCCCCCCCCATTCCCAAGCCGATCCCAAAGGGAGGGGGGGGGGGGGGGGAATTCCCTGCTTACCGCGCTCCGAGGATACGGGGCTGTAGGGATCGGGAATGGCGGAGCCGGGATCCATGCGGGGGGGGGGGGGGGTTGCGGAGCATCCGGATCCACCGGGATCCACCGGGATCCATAGGGAGCGTCCCGGGATCCCGGCCGCTTCCCGGCGCCACAGCGCCACCTAGCGGCGGGCGGGCCCGCGGCGCCTCCCGGAGCGCGGGGAAGGGGACGCGGGGGGGGAGCGGAGGCCGGGGGGGAGCGGGGGGGAGGCGGCGGGAGGCGCTGCTGGGGGCCGAGGCTTCGGGGCCTGCTCCGGTTCCTCCCCCTTAGGTGTCAATGGGGAGCGGGGCTAAACCCACCCCCCCCAAGAGGGAAAAGTGCTTCCCCACGGGGGGGTTTCCCATGGAATTCCTCACTTTTGGAATGCCGTCAGCAAGGATACGGGGTTCCGGCTTGGGTGGGATGGGGAACGGGAGGAAAAAGGGGGGGGGGGGGTTGGCGGCAGCATTCCCAAGTTTTCCATCCCATGGCCGTGGGGGGCAGGGGGGGATAATTCCCATGGATATACAGAATTCCCATTGGCAACGCCCATTTCCGCTTAAACCCCCCCAAAATAAAGGAAAAAAAAAGAGGGAGACCAGCCCCGAAATTCCGTGTTTTCCCTGGATTTGGGAATGTCGAACTCGTGGAAGGGGGTTGGAAACCCACCCGGCACAGGGCTGCCGGCCCCTATCCCACGCAACGGCGCATCCCAAATGGAAGCCGCGATCCCAGTTCCGGGAATACCGCCCCCCCCCCCCCCTTCCTTTTCCCCCTTGGCAAAAGGCATGGAATTTTATTTACAAGGGCACAGCGGGAGAATTCCGGGAAAAGTGGGAATTCCCAGGGTGGGGGGGTGGGGGGGGAGGGGAGGGGGGAACCAAAAAAGCCGGGAATTCTCTTTGGGAATGGCGGTCGGCGCTCCTCCGGGAATGGCGGTCGGGAATGGGGCTCAGTGGCTCTCCCCCTTCTTGCCCACTACCTGAGGAGAGAAGAAAGGAGAAGGCGGGCTCGGCGGCAGGCTCTTCCCGCGGCATTCCCGACGGGAACGGCAGCAGCCGGAGGGAGGCGGCGTTCCGAGGGGCTGGAAAAGCGGGAAGTGTGAGCGGCTCGCCGTGCTTCGGGATGGAAGGGATGCTGCCGCCAGAGGGAAAAGCCTTGGGAAGCCCATTCCCAGCTCCGGGAGCAGGACTGGACCCGCTTCCAAGGCCACGCAAAGGCAAAGGGATGGCGGCGAGCCGAAGCGGATCCATCCCATAATGCCGCCTTGGGATGGGGCTGATTCCAAAGGGATGCTCCCAAAATCCCATCCATCGCTTCCCAAAATCCCACTGAATGATTCCCAAAATCCCACCAATCACATCCCAAAATCCCATCCATCGCTTCCCAAAACCCCATCGATCGCATCCCAAAATCCCATCCATTGCTTCCCAAAACCCCATCCATCGCTTCCCAAAATCCCACTGAAAGATTCCCAAAATCCCACTAATCACTTCCCAAAATCCCATCGATCAGTTCCCAAAACCCCATCGATCGCATCCCAAAATCCCATCCATTGCTTCCCAAAACCCCATCCATCGCTTCCCAAAATCCCACTGAATGATTCCCAAAATCCCATCCATCACTTCCAAAAATCCCATCGATCTCTTCCCAAAACCCCATCCATCGCATCCCAAAACCCCATCCATCGAAACCCAAAACCCCATCCATCTCTTCCCAAAACCCCTCCGATCTCTTCCCAAAACCCCATCCATCTCTTCCCAAAACCCCACCGATCTCTTCCCAAAACCCCATCCATCTCTTCCCAAAACCCCATCCATCTCTTCCCAAAACCCCATCCATCGCATCCCAAAACCCCATCCATCTCTTCCCAAAACCCCATCCATCGCATCCCAAAACCCCATCCATCTCTTCCCAAAACCCCATCCATCGCATCCCAAAACCCCATCCATCTCTTCCCAAAACCCCATCCATCGCATCCCAAAACCCCATCCATCGCATCCCAAAACCCCATCCATCGCATCCCAAAACCCCATCCATCGCATCCCAAAACCCCATCCATCGCATCCCAAAACCCCATCCATTGCATCCCAAAATCCCATCCATCTCTTCCCAAAACCCCATCCATCGCATCCCAAAATCCTATCGATCTCTTCCCAAAACCCCACCGATCTCTTCCCAAAACCCCTCCGATCTCTTCCCAAAACCCCTCCGATCTCTTCCCTCTTCCATCCCCTTCGGCGCCCGCCCGGCCGGCGCTGAACGCGGGGGGTGTCGGCGCGTCCGGGCGTTCCCAACGTTGGGAAAAGCCGGGAATGGGATCGGGATGGGGACTCACGCGCTTGAAGTCGTTCATGTTGGTGGCCTGCACGGGCGTGCCGATGAAGGTGAAGTAGGTGACGCGGGTCGTGGCCTCGGCGCCGTGGTTGGACTGCACAAAGAGCTGCGGGGAGGGGGGGAAGAGAAGAGAGGGATCGGCGTTCCGGGGGGAAGGAATGACGGAGGAGAGCGGCATGCCAGGTTTATGGAATCCTGGGATAGCATTCCAGGTTTATGGAATCATGGAAGAGAGCGGCATTCCAGGTTTATGGAATCCTGGGATAGCATTGCAGGTTTATGGAATCATAGGATAACATTCCATGTTTATGGAATCGTGGAAGAGATCAGCGTTCCGGGGGGAAGGAATGATGGAAGAGAGCGGCATTCCAGGTTTATGGAATCCTGGGATAGCATTGCAGGTTTATGGAATCCTGGGATAGCATTGCAGGTTTATGGAATCATGGGAGAGCATTGCAGGTTTATGGAATCGTGGAAGAGAAGGGCATTCCAGGTTTATGGAATCGTGGAAGAGAGCAGCATTCCAGGTTTATGGAATCCTGGGATAGCATTCCAGGTTTATGGAATCCTGGGATAGCATTGCAGGTTTATGGAATCATGGAAGAGAAGGGCATTCCAGGTTTATGGAATCGTGGAAGAGAAGGGCATTCCAGGTCTATGGAATCCTGGGATAGCATTCCAGGTTTATGGAATCCTGGGATAGCATTCCAGGTTTATGGAATCATAGGATAACATTCCATGTTTATGGAATCGTGGAAGAGATCAGCGTTCCGGGGGGAAGGAATGACAGAAGAGAGCGGCATTCCAGGTTTAT
>NW_026642263.1:0-9235 GCF_028554395.1 Pezoporus wallicus | reverse complement strand
AATTCTCACCCTGGACAGAACTCGGTGCATTGTAGTTGCTCCCATACATAAAGAGCAACCCCACCACCCCGCCTGGCTGGCCTGTCTTTTCTGAAAAGGACATAGCCCTCCATGACTATATTCCAGTCATGTGAGCTGTCCCACCATGTCTCTGTAATTGCCACCAGATCATAGTCTCCTGACCTAACACAGGTTTCCAACTCCTCCTGCTTATTTCCCATGCTGCCCGCATTGGTGTACAGACATTCCAGGGAGCAAGCTGAGCACACCGATTTCACCCTAGGATTATAGGAGGCCTCCCAGTCTTCATCAATTCTGGAGTGCTGCCCCACTGGGGCAAGCCCAGCTACAACCCCATCCCCCTTCGAATCTAGTTTAAAGCTCTCCAAATGAGCCCTGCTAATTCATTCCCCAGCATCCTTTTGCCTCTGTGAGATAAACCTTTCCCACTTGTCATTGTCCAGACTGGTGCCCTATAAAACCAGCTGTTATCAAAGAATCCAAAGCCCTGCCTGTAGCACCAGTCTCGAAGCCAATCATTTATGAACTGAATCTTCCCATTCCTTCCCACATCATCAGTGGAAGATGGAAGGAGTGAGGAGAAGATCACTTGAGCCCCAGACTCTTTCACCATCCGCCCCAAGGCCCAGTAGTCTTTCTTCATCCCCCTCAGACTGCGGGAAGTAGCTTCCCCCACCTGTCTGGAAGATTAACGGATTACTGTTTTTCTAACTTTAAACATCTTTCCCCAATATCACAGGCTGAACAGCATCTCTCCAGCTTAACTTCCAGTTTTTCCCTGTCCTTTTCCAAAGCAAAAATTAAGGGATCTGGCAGAGCTATATTAATTTTGCATTCAGTCTGTCACTCTGAGTGGTTTCTTAAAGTGAAAATCATATCTTCATATATTATTTCATCCCATTTTCTTTGCCCCCTCAAAACAACATTAAATGTAACAATGTATTATAGTTCAGAGTTCCATTTTTAGACCATTTTGCCTGATCTTCCAAAGTATATAAAGGCCACCATTGGTTATTTTACCAACATTTTCTTGTTTACCGAGCCCCCGGGAGACCCTCCCAGTTCTTTCCAATGTGCAAAATGGAACCTACTGGGTTTTTCTTCAGAATTCCCTTGCTTTGACCGGCTTCCATTTCAAGCAAGCTTTTACAAATCTGTATAGCCTCTCTCTCCCAGTGCTCTGCAAATCCACTAATAAAGATATGAGAGCACCTGCACACAAGTTTTATGATATTCTCAGGGGGGTCAGTAAAATAATATTTCTGGATTCTGCAGATCAACTCCTCTGCTGTTGGATAATAGTTTCGGTTACAGCAAAATTTACACTGTCCTAGTATCCACAGCAGGTTTCACTGTTGAAAAGGTATTATGCACCTGTATGTGAGGCTATAATTCTGTGAGTGTAACGTCCAGGTCTCAAGAATAGGACTACAAATATTAGAGGTTATACTTTTCTTACACAGCCACTGGGGCACAGAGAGGGAACTCTTCTTAACACCCCCAATTAGCCACAGTTTACTTTTGTCTACTCCTCCCCCAGAATCTAAATCAGAAACGAGAATACAAGACAGAACAAATACGCTTCGTCCGTCTCCGGCCGCTCTCCTCACGGATAACACGGAACCGTGGATCAGGACTCCGCACTTGCTTCATAGCTATGCCACGTCTCAGCCACACACAGAGTTCTTGCACACAGGGATTCCATATACTCTCACACAGTGGTTCTGCTTACCCTTCTCCTGCTTCCTACACAGTCATTAGCAGGTCCGTCCTGGCTCCCAAAACCTGGGATGGGGTGAAAACCCGGACACACCCGACCCACCCTCAGGATCGCTAGCGGCCTCTCTATCGGTCGGCGAGTCCCCTGCTTGCAAGCCCTACCTGCCAAGGGGAAACTATGCTGTGCACCAGATGTCTCTGTGCACCTTACCAGCAGCCCCGAGCCACGTGTACGACTTATAGAACCCCAAAATTACCCATATAAATTTCAAACATGCCATTTTTCCCTAGCCGGCACAGCTTGTTGTCTGCCCAAGCAGTGAGCGGACGAGGAGCAGAGCTCCTCCAGGCAAATGGCCTGGGTTGCCTAGGATATCAGCTCCTTAGCCAGTCCTGCAGCTAACAGAGGTCTCCTGGCTGGCTCTCCAAATTGATACGGGGATTGACTCCACAACTTGTTAAAGTTGTAAACTAGGTATGCTTTATTCAGCTGAGGCCTATAGGGGATAGTTCCTCCAAAGGCATGCACACCTCAGCGTTGTTTTCCCTCTACATTTATTCTCTAAGATGTTACATATGCAATAGGTTGCACAACACGCCTATACATATTCATATCCTTTCTCCGCTTCATATTATATTGAGCTAAATATACTTTCACGCCTGCACAGTGCCTCCTGGTGACTGTGGGCAGGGGTCTCAAGAAGAAGTAAATGAGTCTTCCTCACTCTTGAACTTTTCACCTCCATCTTGCACGCATGCTCACTAGTCCCCTGGCTTCGGCTCAAACCGCAGTTCCAGTCTCAGCTGGGACTTAACTAGATGTATGTTGTTGCAAGTGGAAACTTTGACCACCAGGTACCCTAATTGGATGTTCTTTCTTTTCTTACACAAGTTTACATTAAATACCAGCTGCACTTTTAGACAAATAATTATTGTTAACTAAAGAGATTGAAGATAATCTGAAGAATAACGTAGGTTTAACATTCGGTTATTAATTCAGGGCCCTATGAGGCTACAAAGAGGCAGAGTGAGCAGAGCATGAAGGTTTGGCATTTGATCCCACAGCCAAAGAGCCAGGACAGAAAGCTGATGCTGATTTTCTTCAGTTCACAGCTAACTTTGCAACGGTGCCACCCGCACTGCAGTTAATCCTCGCTTTCCCACCGAAAAGTCCATTTGAATCCAACCTCTCTGGTGCTCGCTCTCGCTTGCCCAGCAGCAGAGTAGAGCATGAACGTTTGGCCTCTGCTCCCACAGTAGAAGAGCCAGGAGGGAAAGCGGGTGCCAGGCCACTTTAGCTCACAGGTGAGCTTTGCAACAGTGCTACCCGCATTGATTTCACTCTTCGCTTTCACACCTAAAAGTCCATTTGAATCCCACTTCTCTGTTGCCAGCTCTCGGCTAAATACCACCAGATTTAGTAGAGCATGAATGTTTGTCCCCTCACCCACAGAAGAAGAACCAGTCCAGAAAGCTGATGCTGGGCATATTCAACACACAGTGAGCTTTGCAACGGTGCCATCCGCATTGCTCTTGCTCCTCGCTTTCCCACCTAAAAGTCCATTTGAAACCAAACTCTTTGGAGCCAGCTCTCGGCTGACCAGCAGCAGAGTGAATAGAGCATGAAAGTTTCTCCTCTGCTCCCACACTCAGAGCCAGGAGAGAAAGCAAGTGCTTGGTATCTTCAACACACAGGGAGATTTGCAACACTGCACCCGTATTGCTGTCGCTCCTCTCTTTCCCACCTAAATGTCCATTTGAATCCAACCTCTCCGGTGGTCGCTCTCTGCTGAGCAGCAGAAGAGTTAGTAGAGCGTGAATGTTTTGCCTCTTCTCCCACACCCAAAGAGCCAGGATGGAAAGCTGATGCTGGGCCCCTTTCAGCTACAATGAGTTTTGAAACAGTGCTACCCGCATTGCTGTCACTCCTCGCTTTCCCACCAGAAAGTCCATTTGAATGCATCCTCTCCAGTGGTTGCCCTATGCTGTCCAGCAGCAGAGTAGGTAGAGCACAAACATGGGGCCTCTGCTCCCACAGCCAAAGAACCAGGATAGAAAGCTGGTGCTCGTCATAATCAACACACAGTGAGCTTTGCAACAGTGAAACAAGAATTGATTTCGCTCCCCTTTTTCCAACTAAAGTCCATTTGAATCAAGCCTCTTCAGTGGTCGTTCTTGGCTTCCCAGAAGCAGAGTAGAGCACAAGCTTTTGGCCTCTCTTCGCACAGCTGAATAGCCAGGCATGAAAGCTGTAGCTGGGCCTCTTCAGCTCACAGTGAGCTTTGCAACGGTGTCACCCTCATTGCTGCGGCAGCTCGCTTTCACACCTAGAAATCCATTTGAAGCCAACCTCTCCGGTGCTCGCTCTCGGCTGTGCAGCTGCAGAGTAAGTAGAGCATGAATGTTTGGCCTCTTATCCCACAGCTGAAGACCCAGGCCAGAAAGCTGGCACTTGCATTATTCAATACACAGTGAGCTTTGAAACAGTGTCACGCGCATTGCTGTCGCTCCTCGCTTTCCCAGCTAAAAGTCCATTTAGATGCAACATCTCCGGTAGTTGATCTCGCCTGCTCAGCAGCAGAGTGTGTAGAGCACAAACGTTTGGCCTCTGCTCCCACAGCCAAAGAACCAGGATAGAGAGCCGGTGCTTGGCATCTTCAGGAAAGGCTTTGAAACGGTGCCACCCACATTGCTGTCTCTCCTTGCTTTCCCACCTAAAAGACCATTTGAAATGAACCTCTCCGCTGCCCGCTCTCAGCTGAGCTGCAGCAGAGTGAGCAGAGCAGGAACATTTGGCCTTTTCTCCCACTGCTGAAGAGCTAGGAAAGAAAGCTGGTGCTGGGCTTCTACAGTCTCACAGTGAGGTTTGCATTGGCGCCCCGCACATTGCTGTCACTCCTTGCTTTCCCACCTAATACTCCATTTGAATACAACCTCTCTGGTGTTCACTCTTGTCTGAGCAGCAGCAGAGTGAGTAGAGCACAAATGTTTGGCCTCTGCTCGCACAGCTGAAGAACCAGGACAGAAAGCTGGTGCTCAGCTACTACAGCTCACAATGAGATTTGCATTGGCGCCTCCCGCATTGCTGTCGCTCCTCGCTTTCCCACCTTAAGGTCCATTTGATTACAACATCTCTGGTCTTCGCTCTCGGTTGAGCAGCAGCAGAGTGAGTAGGGCACGAACGTTTGGCCTCAGGTCCAACAGCCAAAGATCCAGGAGGAAAGCTTTTGCTGGGCCTCTTCAGCTCACAGTGAGCTTTGCAACGGTGCCACCCGCATTTCTTTTGCTCATGGCTTTCTCAGTTAAAAGTCCATTTGAATGCAAAATCTCCTGTTGTCACTGTCGGCTGAGCAGCAGCAGAGTGAGTAGAGCAGGAATGTTTGGCCTCTGCTCCTACAGACAAAGAGCCAGGACAGAAAGCTGGTGTTGGGCCTCATCATCTCACAGTGAGCTTTGCATTGGTGCCACCCGCATAGCAGTCGCTCCTTGCTTTCAGACCTAAATGTCCATTTGAATACTACCTCTCTGGTGGTCGCTCTCAGCTGTGCAGCAGCAGAGTGCGTAGAGCACAAACGTTTGGCCTCTGCTCCACAGGCAACTCGTACTGCTGTTCGAGAAGAAGCGAGGGGAGGGGAAGGGAGAGGAGGGGAGAAGAGCAAGGAGGAGAGCATCGGAGTAGACAGAAGAAGCATGGAGAGGCTAGGCGAAAAGAGGAGAACAGAGGCAAGGCGAGCCGAGACGAAAAGAGGTGAGGCGAGGAGAGGAGAGGAGAAAAGAGGAGAGGAGGGGACTGAGCAGGAGAAGAGAGGAGAGAACAGTAAAGGGGAGAAAAGGATGGGAGAAGAGGGGAGAGGAGAGGAGAGGAGAGGAGAAAGGAGAAGAGGGGATTGCAGAGAAGAGGAGAGGAGAGGAGAGGAGAGGAGAGGAGAGGAGAGGAGAGGAGAGGAGAGGAGAGGAGAGAAAAGAAGAGGAGAGGAGTGGACAGGTGAAGAAAGGAGAGGAGAAACAAAGAGAGGAGAAGAGAGGAGAGGGGAGAAAAGGAGAAGAGAGGAATAGAGGAGAGGAGAGGAGAGGAGAGGAGAGGAGAGGAGAGGAGAGGAGAGGAGAGGAGAGGAGAGGAGAGGAAAGGAGAGGAGTGGTCAGGACGAAGGAGGTGAAGAGAGGAAAGGAGATGTGAGGAGAGGAGAGGAGTGGACCGGAGAGGAGAGGAGAGGAGAGGAGAGGAGAGGAGAGGAGAGGAGAGGAAAGGAGAGGAGAGGAGTAGGACGAAGGAGGTGAAGAGAGAGGGAGATGTGAGGAGAGGAGAGGAGAGGAGAGGAGATGAGAAAATTTCAGGGGAGAGAAGGAGAAAAGTGGAGGGGAGAGGAGAGGACAGCAGAGTAGTTGACACGAGAATAGAAGAGAGGAGAGGAGAGTAAGAGAGCAGACAGGAGAAGCGAGGAGAGGAGAGGAGAGGAGAGGAGAGGAGAGGAGAGGAAGAGAGGGGAGGAGAAAAGAGGAGAGAAGAGAAGAAAAGAGGAGGGGAGAGGAGAGGAGTAAAGAGGAGAGAAGAGGAGAAAAGAGCAGATTAGTGGAAAGGAGAAGAGAGGAGAGCCAACTTTTAGAGCCAATAAATCAGCATTGTGAGGAGTGACTATTAATCCAGACAGATCTGTCGTTATCTCAACACTTCGTGCCCCATGTTGGGTGCCAAAAATAACTGTTATGGTTTAAACCCAGCCAGACAGCTCGTTCACTCACTCCCCCTCCTTTTCCTCCCTTTTTCTTTCCTTCCCCCCCCATCTTTCCCCACTCCCGTTTGTATTTCTTCCTTTGTTAGTTCCCTTATCATTATTAATATTGGTGGTAGCGGTAATGGTTTTGTGTTTTTCTTAGTTTTTAGACTGCTCTTATCTCAAACCGTGGGAGTTACACTTTCAGGTCTTCTCCCCAAACCCTCAGGGAGAGGGGAGAGGAAGGGGATGGGGGGGGGAGTGAGCAAGAGGCCGCTTGGCTGACTAAGTTTTAACCATGACAATTCTTTTTGGTGCCTAATGTGGGGCATGAAGTGTTGAGATAACAACAGATCTGACCAGAGTGTTTCTAATCATATTTGTGATAAGCATTCATTGTTTCAGATTAATAGTCACTCGTCACAATGCTGATTTACTTGGTCTCAAAGTTGTTGCTTTTGATCTCACAGTTTCAGCATGTCATACCTTACTTACAGCCAGTATTTGCTGTGTTAGAGTTGATGGGCTGGCAGGCTTGGGCTAAGGTTCTTGTTTCACTGTACTTTATGGTAAGGACTTGTAATCCAATAGACTCATTGGTCATGAAACTGATCTGGCTTGTGTTCCAGTGTGGTCATCACCTCTATACTTGGGGAGGTATATAATGGAAGTGTTGAGCAATTACACATCTTTTTTTCCCTCCTCGGGGAGTCAACCTGTGAAGGAGGCATTCCCTTACCTTTAAAGCCCCCCCCCCCCCGAACTTTTACAACATCATTTGAGAGTTCTGAAGGTTTTGAATGGCCTTTGGGTACTGAAGAGTGGGGTTGATTGAAGAATAGGGTGGATTGAAGAATGAGGTTGATTGAAGAATAGGGTTGTAAATATGTAACCTCAAGAACCTTGGGCTTTGTTAGCAACTATAGAGAAAATGAAAATTACTAAGATAAGCTTTGAAAGAACCACCTGGTGGTTACTGATATGACAATGATCCTAAAACAAAGTGATGAAGAAATAACCACCAGGGGTCCGAAAGCCCACTACCACATCTTTGTATGAATACAGGAAGCATTATCCAAGAAGTATGATGCAATGTATGTGATCTAATGAATATGTATGTTTAAGGACAATATAATCACAGCCTGGTTGATGCCTGAGACACGCTTGGAGGAGCTATCCCCCGTGTCTCCCGGCACCGCAATAAAGAATACCTGCTTGTCAACTTAAAACTTTGTTGGCGAGTTCCTGGAGTTTTCTCTGAATCAATTTGGCACCCCAGATGGGACCCTCTCTGATCGGCTGCAGGACCCACTGAGGACAGGGCTCCCTAGGGCCCTTGGGAGTTTTTCCCAGAAGGAAATGATGAAATTATTACAAGCAGGGGAAGGGCAATGAAGAGAGACTTCAGGGCCCTGGGACGGCTGGTTAGAGGGTCTGGAGCACAAGTGGTGTTTGCCTCCATACCTGTTACAAGCAAAGGTGAAGAGATAAATAGGAAGAGACTGCAGATTAATGTATGGCTACGGGACTGGTGCCAAAGGCAGGGGTTTGGGTTTTTCAATCATAGGCTGCTATATGAGACACCTGGTTTGCTGGTGACAGGTGAGATACATCAGTCCCAGAGGGGGAGAAGGTTTCTGAGGCAGGAGTTACCAGGGCTCATTGACAGGGCTTTAAACTAGGTAGGAAGGGGGAAGGGGAGATAACTGGGCCTGTTGGGGACAAGCCCAAGAGAAACATGCTAGGGCTTGAAGGATGGCAGACGAGGGAGGACTCTCAATCTATTGCTTCATTTGAGGGTAAGGGTAGTTGTTTAAACCCTGTCCTGCAGGGGAAAAAGGGTACCTGGGCAAGAGTTAGCAGAGCTCACTCACAGAGCTCTAGGTTAGATTCGAAGTGCGAGGGGGTTGTAGCTGGGTTTGAACTAGTGGGGCGATGTTCTAGTATGAATGAAGACCAGAAGGCCTCCTGCCTTTCAAGGGTGCCACTAGCGTGCTCTGCTCGCCCCCTGAAATGCCTGTACACCAATGCACGCAGCATGGGGAATAAACAGGAGGAGTTAGAAGTCTGTGTGCAGTCTAAAGGTTATGACCTGGTGGCAATTACAGAGACATGGTGGGACAGCTCACATGACTGGAATGTGGTTATGAATGGCTATGTCCTTTTTAGGAAAGATAGATCAGCAAAGCGAGGTGGTGGAGTTGCTCTTTATGTGAAAGAGCGACTAGAATGTATTGAGTTCTGTCCAGGGACAGATGAGGACCAAGTGGAAAGTCTGTGGGTGCAAATTAAGGGACAGGCTGGTACGGGGGGCACAGTTGTGGGGGTCTATTATAGACCTCCTGATCAGGACGAAGGAGTTGATGAGGCTTTCTACAGGCAATTGAAAGCAGCCTCATGACTACATGCCTTGGTCCTTATGGGGGATTTTAACTACCCCGATATTTGCTGGAAGACTTACACAGCCAGTCATTCACAGTCTAAGAGGCTCCTCCAGTGCATTGATGATAACTTCTTAATGCAAATGGTGGACGAACCAACTAGGAGAGGAGCGCTGCTGGATCTGGTACTCACCAACAAGGAGGGTCTGGTTGAAGTAGTGACGGTCAATGGCAGCCTGGGCTGCAGTGACCATGAGATGGTGGAGTTTAGGATCTTGTGTGGGAGGAATAGAATACCTAGCAAGGCCACATTTCTGGATTTCCGAAGGGCAAATTGAAGAGCGAATTGATTGAAGAGCCTCTTCAATCAATTGCTAAGGGAAGTATCATGGCAAAGGGTAC
>NW_026642262.1:0-923 GCF_028554395.1 Pezoporus wallicus | reverse complement strand
TTGAACGCAACCTCTCCAAAGCTGCATCTCAGCTGCCCATTTGCACAGCGATTAGTGCACGAACTTCTGGCTTCTGCTCCCACATCCGAAGAGCCGGGAGGGAAAGCATGTGCTGGGCATCTTCAGCACAGTCAGCTTTGCAACGGTGTCACCATCATTGCTGTCGCTCCTCGCTTTCATACCTAAAGGTCCATTTGAATGCACCCTCTTCGGAGCTTGCTCTCGGCTGCCCAGTAGCACAGTGAGTTGAGCACGAAGGGTTGCCGTCTGCTCCCACAGTCGAAGAGCCAGGAGGGAAAGCATGTGCTGGGCATCTTCAGCACACAGTTAGCTTTGCAACGGTTTCACCATCATTGCTGTCGCTCCTCGGTTTCATACCTAAAAGTCCACTCGAATGCAACCTCTACGGAGCTTGCTCTGAGCTGCCAAGTAGCACAGCGATTAGAGCACGAACGTCTGGCCTCTGCTCCCAGAGCCGAAGAGCCAGGAGGGAAAGCATGTGCTGGGCATCTTCAGCACACAGTCAGCTTTGCAACGGTGTCACCATCATTGCTGTCGCTCCTCGGTTTCATACTTAAAAGTCCATTTGAGTGCAACCTCTCCGAAGCTTGTTCTCGGCTGCCCAGGGGCAGAACGATTAGTGCACAAAGGTCTGGCTTCTGCTCCCAGATCCGAAGAGCCAGGAGGGAAAGCATGTGCTGGGCATCTTCAGCACCACAGTCAGCTTTGCAACGGTGTCACCATCATTGCTGTCGCTCCTCGCTTTCATACCTAAAGGTCCATTCGAATGCACCCTCTTTGGAGCTTGCTCTCGGCTGCCCAGCTGCACAGTGAGTAGAGCACGAACTGTTGCCGTCTGCTCCCACAATCGAAGAGAAAGGAGGGAAAGCTGGTGAAAGGTTAGGGTTAGGGTTAGGGTTAGG
>NW_026642261.1:0-90363 GCF_028554395.1 Pezoporus wallicus | reverse complement strand
CAACCTGGATGAGGGAACTGAATGTATCCTCAGCATGTTTGCTGATGATACTAAACTGTGAGGAGTGGCTGACACACCAGAAGGCTGTGTTGCCATTCAGCGAGACCTGGACAGGCTGGAGAGTTGGGCAGAGAGGAACTTGATGAAATTCAACAAGGGCAAGTGTAGAGTCTTGCATCTGGGGAAGAACAACCCCATTTACCAGTACAGGTTGGGGGCTGACCTGCTGGACAGTAGTGAAGGGGAAAGGGACCTGGGGGTCCTGGTAGATAGGAGGATGACCATGAGCCAGCAATGTGCCCTTGTGGCCAAGAAGGCCAATGGCATCCTAGGGTGCATTAGAAAGGGTGTGGTTAGTAGGTGAAGAGAGGTTCTCCTCCCCCTCTACTCTGCCTTGGTGAGGCCGCATCTGGAATGTTGTGTCCAGTTCTGGGCCCCACAGTTCAAGAAGGACAGGAAATTGCTTGAAAGAGTCCAGCGCAGAGCTACAAAGATGATTAAGGGAATGGAACATCTCTCTTATGAGGAGAGGCTGAGGGAGCTGGGACTCTTTAGCTTGGAGAAGAGGAGACCGAGGGGTGACCTCATCAATGTTTACAAATATATAAAGGGTGAGTGTCAGGATGATGGAGCTAGGGTTTTTTCAGTGATGTCCAGTGATAGGACAAGGGGCAATGGATGTAAACTGGAGCATAGGAGGTTCCATGTGAACATCAGGAAAAATTTCTTTCCTGTGAGCGTGACAGATCACTGGAACAGGTTGCCCAGGGGGGTTGTGGAGTCTCCTACATTGGAGATATTCAAGGCCCGCCTGGATAAGTTCCTGTGTGATGTACTCTAGGTTACCCTGCTCTTGCAGGAGGGTTGGACTAGATGATCTTTTGAGTTCCCTTCCAACCCTTAGGATACTGTGATTCTGTGATCTATATCATAAATATTACAATTACTTATATAGCAAACAGGAGAACCTACTGTTTGCACATAAATGGGTTCTGAAAATAAAAAGACGGAAGTTGTATAAGTTCTCAGAGAACATATACAGCTCTTGTTCTGGCTTTCAGAACAAGAACTTTTTCTTTGTGATTTAATTTTATCATTTATGCAGTTACAAATAACCTGAGGCATGCAAAATTGCCATGCTAAGGTACCATAAAGGCCATAAAGGACTTACTGTTGCCATGAAAAACCCTGAAAAGTAATCAGAACACAGTCATTTTTCCTTTGCATGTTGTTTTGGTAGTAGCCCATAGAGCAGGGTGCAGGGAACCCAACAAAATCAGTGTCTTTGCCAAGTTAAAGTTGAGGGTTTGGCTTAAATGAACAAAGCATGCCAGCAGATATATAAGCTTAACTAAACACAGAAGTCTCAACTGAGCTAGAATTTTAAACTAGCCCAAGTGGAGAATTTTTAGTTTTATATAAAAAAAGGGAGGAAAAGAGTAGCGATTTTGTGATGGGGGAGTTTCTGAGCCCTCCCTTCACAATGGCAACAAAGAGCCCACTGGTGTTTACTAGGAGACTATCCACAGTACACATAGCATATTGGAAATGTCAAGAAAGAGCTGCATGCAAAAATGAAGAATATATGCCCTGTTTCCTATGAAACACTTCAATATGGCATGCATAATGTTTTAAAATTTTCCACTGAAATAGTGTCTGTTACTATGGACCAATCTGGATTGTCACTCAAATGTCAGGACAAAAGGAGAAAATGCTGGGCTAGGTTTTTTCCTTTGCTTTAAACTTACCCATAATTTTCCTGTCAATCACCACCTCTTTTTGCTACTAATGGTAGCACCTAAAAATGTGAGAGATGGCATGAGCATTTTTAAAACCAGCACTAAGCCTACCTAGGGGTGAGCAAGCGGAAGTGCACATCACACTTGTGTGACCTTGTGGCAGCTGGTCCCTGCATGTTGGAGTGGTCAGATTCCCACTTACAACACAGAAACCTGTGTCTGGAATTGTAAAAGAAGGTATTACGTGGCATATTGCTATCACACTGATATAAGGAAATAACTTCTCTCTACAAAAAAAAATTACAAAGACCTGACAAACAAGGGCATATGTGGCTGCACAAATGTAGCCAGAAAGTCCAATTCTTGAGCACTCAGAATGTTGTTACTGAATTATTTCCCTGAGAAAAATCTTCAGAGGCAGTGGTGGGATGCTTTTATCAGATAGACATACATATTAATACTAGGTCATGCATCAAACTCCACAATGTGAAGCTGCCAGGTAGAGATATGACATGATATTATAAAAAAAATCCAGGTTTACATGATTTTCCAGTACTGAAAAATAAAAAAATAATACAAAAGCATGGAAATGAAAGATGAAGGTCATCTTTGTTAATTTGCTGCTCTGACTCAAATCTCTAGATTTTAACAAAGCACAACTTTCAAACGTTCCCTGGTAAGCAGCTGCTTTATGAGTAAGCGGAAGAAAACCTTTATGCTTGGTCACACCACCAGGAGATAACTGGCTTTTCTCATGTAATGCAGGGAATTGCAGCCAGTACTTCATTAAAACACAAGACACTTTGACAGACATGGATGCTGAACATTGCTTACTGTTCACATCTGTGGGTAAATTACAGCAGGCTGAAACTGTTGCCTTCCACTAAAGAGCAAGTATATGATCCAGTGCAGTTAATCAATGAAATAATGGAATGAATCCATAGCAAAGATTTTTAGGAAGTCTTAATTAAACAAACACTTGCAGATACAAATGTTTTCAATCTATTGATGGTACCAGGGTGAGGGGTTAACCATGAACAAAATCATCAACTTAGTTTTGCCAGCATGTATTTTTTACAACCATGTTATACAGGCAAATTAGCCCATGATAAAGAAAGAAGGAAAAAAAAAGAATTACTTAATTCAATATGTGGTGAGTATATACGTTACTGTTATCCAATGCTATTCCTTCTCTGTGAAAGGTGTGACTACGTAGCCAGAAGTCCTAATGAAGTCTGTTTCCAGCTGCAAGTTGTACAATTAGAATAATTAAAGAACACCTAAATTGATGGAAACATTAATGCAGATATCCAGCAGGCCTTCTGCACAAACATGGTAAGTCAATATTTTTGATTCCCCCAGTGGTTCTGTGCTAGGCACTGTTTTAAAGACACATCAATCTATGATGTTAGCATTTATCTAATGAACCTTCAAAAATCAATGTCAAGACGTCCAGCTACGTGTATAAACCCAATTTGCCTGTTCTACAAGGAATACTAGATAAAACAAAAACTTTATAAGAGCCATGAAAACTGACTGTGACCACTCTACCTGGAAGGAGTGAAACTTGACCTGGCTGTAGGCATAAAAAATAGGTTTCCAAAGACAATAGGTATTGCATTACCTAATATATAATCTGTATGTACAAACAATAGGCATTACAAAGAGAAAGGAAAATTAGGCCCCCTAAAAGTGCTTTGTGTCATGGTTTAAACCCTGTCGGCAAGTCAGCCACGCAGTAGACTCCCTCACGCCCCCCACTTTCGTCACACACACACCCCCCCCCCTGAGTTATATTCGAAAGAATGTAACTCCCATGGGTTGAGATAAGAAAAGTCCAGTAACTAAGGTATAACACAAACCACTACTGCTACCGCTGATAATAATAATGATAAGGGAAATAACAAGGGAAGAGAATACAATACCACCTGTTGATACCCAGCATGACCGAGCAGCGATCTAGCCCTTCCAGGTAACTCTCAGTTACATCCTCGGCATAAAGTGCTGTGGCATGGAATACCTCTTTGGCTAGTTTGAGTCAGGTGTCCTGTCTCTGCTTCCTCCCGGCTTCCCCTCCTCCCTGGCAGAGCATGAGGCTCAATAAGTCCTTGGTCAGACTAAATATTTGAGCAGTAACTAAAAACATTGGTGTTATCAGCGCTGTTCCCAGGCTGAAAGTCAAAACCACAGCATAGCAGTAGCTACTAAGAAGGAGAAAAAATGACTGCTACTGCTGAACCCAGGACACTTTGTCAGCCTTACAATACGCTGACAAACAGGTTGATGTTTTTTAAATTACTATAATCAGGATTTATCTCTTTCACAGACACCTCGTTGTCGTGGGGAAAGAGCTTGCGTGCCCTCGTGAGGTTGGGAGCTATGCTGGTGGTGGCATATGCCTCCGGCAGGGTCTCCCATGCCAGACAGGTCTCAAATGAAGGGTCAGACAAAGTGTGTCCATGGGAAGGATGGGTTCACTAGCCTTCGGGCAACCATCCTAGGAGAAGGACAACTCTAACTTCAAACTTGGGCAGATGGAGCTACAAACCTGAGGATTTTGCTGTCACTGTCCAAGCTCATTAGGTCCTGTCAGATAAACCTCAGGTGTAAAGGGTGGGGCCAGTTCTGCTCATGCTGTGCCTCACCTAAAAAATCCACTGCGCAGGCCCGAAGGGTTTACCCACACTTGCAAAGCCCTGTAGCAACAGGCGAGGGATGAAACGGCAGGTGATAAGGTGCACTGGAAGCCACAGACCCAACCCTGCATGCAGGCAGTTCAGGACATTGGTCCCTCGAGATTGACCCAGGAGATGACAGTCTTGTTTGGCTACACCCTGAATGGCCAAGCAGCCTTTTTCCAATGACAGCACTGCTTGCTCCATATGGAGAGAGGCTTGAAAAGGTGGCCTAACCATAGCGCATCTCCCCCTCCACCTGGTTGTCTAACCGCAGCCAATGGTAATCTTCTGTTGCTGTCGATCAAAGACAAAGAGACAAAGGCATACACCTGCCTCCAAAGGTGTGTCCAGATTGATACTCCCATGTTGGAACATCAGAACCATGCTTGATACAGCGAACAATTGCCCACGAATTGTCACGACTTAACATCAATATTGTTGCTCTCAGTGAAGTTCGCCTTCATGAGGAAGGTAGCCTTAAAGAACATGGTGCCGGCTATACACTCTACTGGTCAGGCAAATCCAAAACTGAAAGTCATCTTTCTGGATTCGGCTTCATGATTAAAAACTCCATTGTCTCTAAACTTGAAAATTTGTCGATAGGTCATTCTGATTGTATTATCTCCTTACGCCTTTCACTACACAATAAGCAACATGTTGTTCTTTTCAGCATATATGCTCCAACTCTGAAAGATGACCCTGCAGAAAAAGACAAATTCTACTCTGACCTGTGTCGCCTCACTCAAAAGGTTCCTATAGAAGATAAGATCATATCTTGGTGACTTCAACGGCCGAGTAGGTAAGAACTTTGAAGCCTGGAAAGGAGTACTAGGCAAGCACAGTGTTGGTAGCTGCAGTGATGATAATGGACACCTCTAGCTTGAGTTTTGTGCAGAGCAGCAGCTTACCACCACCGATACTATTTTCCAGCAGAAAGACAGCCTGAAGACAACCTGGATGCATCCTTGATCTAAACATTGGCCCCTCACTGATTATGTCTTGGTGCGCCAGAGAAATGTTTACAATGCCTTTCACACCCCAGTGGTGCCTAGTGCAGAATGTCAGACCACCGCCTTGTACATTGCAAACTTAACCTCCACTTTAAGCCCAAACCTAAGAGGGGCGGCATTCAGAAGAGGAGGCTCTAAGTTAATTATCTTCAAATAGCCGCAGTGCAGGACAGCTTTCAGGCTATCCTTCAAACTAGGCTTGCAGACCATCTTATAGATTCTTCTCCTGAAGCGCTTTGGCAACATATTAAAAATAGCATCCTGCAGTCCTCCGAAGAATCCTTTGGGTTCTCCTTAAAGAAAAACAAAGACTGGTTTGATAATAGCAACCAGGAGGTCCAGGAATTGCTGACAAAGAAGAGATCTGCTCATCAAACACACCTCGCTTAGCCATTTTGCCATTTAATAAAAGCAGCCTTTCGTCTTGCATGCAGTAAACTCCAACAGAAACTTCAAGACATCCATAACAAGTGGTGGCTCAACCTAGCAGAAAAGACTCAACTATGCGCAGTTTTGGGTGGCCACAGGGTATTATATGAGTCTCTGAAAGCAGTGTATGGACCCACATACCAGGTTCAAAGCCCCTTCCTTAGTGCAGATGGCCAAACGCTTCTTACAGATAAAATCTCCATCATGAATCATTGGTCTGAACATTTTCAAACACACTTTAGTGCTATCCGTGTAGTCCAAGGCACAGGAATCCAGCACATTTTACAACATCTGGTGAAAAACGAATTGGATATAGCCCCTACCATGAGAGAGACTCTTAAGGCTATACAACAGGTGAAAACTGGCAAAGCATCTGAAGTCGACAGAATCCCACCCAAAATCTGGAAGCATGGAGGCCAAGCTCTTCATGCTAGATTTCACGAGCTACTTGTGCGCTGTTGTGAACAAGGTAAATTACCATCAGATTTTTGTGATGCAATTGTCATCACTCTGTATAAGAAAAAGGGTGCAAAGTCAGACTGCTCAAGCTACTGAGGTATAACTCTGCTCTCCATTGCTGGAAAAATCCTTGCAAGAATACTATTGAACAGATTAGTACCCGCTATCACAGAAGAACTTCTACCTGAAAGTCAGTGTGGTTTCAGAGCTAATAGAAATACCGCAGACATGGTATTTGTTCTCAGACAACTGCAAGAGAAGTGTAGATAACAGAATAAGGGGCTCTATGTAACTTTCCTTGACCTCACCAAAGCTTTTGACACTGTGAGCAGAAAAGGCCTGTGGCTGATCTTGGAATGATTAGGTTGTCCCCCCAAGTTCCTCAAAATGATTATTCTGTTACATGAGGATCAGCATGGCCAAGTCAGATATGGTGATGCACTCTCTGAGCCCCTCTCAATAACCAATGGTGTTAAACAGGGTTGCGTTCTTGCACCAACTTTATTCACAATCATCTTCAGCATGATTCTCCAAAGGGCTACGATAGAACTCAACGAACAAAACAGCATTTATGTTCGATATCGTACCGATGGGAGCCTATTCAATCTAAGGCAACTGAAGGTCCACACTAAGACCCTAAATCACCTTGTCCATGAACTGCTTTTTGCTGATGATGCCACCCTTGTTGCCCGCACAGAAGCAGCTCTGCAGCGTTTAACATCTTGCTTTGCAGAGGCAGCTGAGCTTTTTGGGCTGGAAGTCAGCTTGAAGAAGACGGTAGTTCTCCACCAACCTGCACCACAAGAAGATTGCCATCATCCCCACATTACCATTCTTGAGTCAGAGCTTAAGTCAGTTCAGCAGTTCAGCTATCTGGGAAGCATTATTTTCTTGGATGCCACGGTCAACAAAGAGATAGATAACAGAATAGCAAAGGCATATAGAGCCTTTGGAAAACTCCATAAAAGAGTCTGGTGCAATAAACACCTGAAGAAAAGTACAAAGAATAGTGTCTATAGAGCCATTGTACTGTCTACTCTTTTATATGGGTCTGAATCTACTGCCATCACCTGCGACTCCTTGAATGCTTCCATCAGCACTGCTTCCGTACAATTCTAAACAACCACTGGACTGACTATGTGTCAAATGTTACTTCCCTCGAACAGGCAGGGGTCACTAGTATTGAGGCCACATTGATGAAATCGCAGCTGTGCTGGGCAGGGCACATCTCCAGGATGGAGTATCACTGCCTCCCTAAGATTGTGTTTTATGGTGAACTAGCCACTGACTGCTGCAAGGGAAGTGCCCCAAATAGGAGATATAAGGACTCCCTGAAACAATATCTCAGCCTTGGCCATATTGACTACCGTCAGCTGTCCACCTTGGCCTCCAATCAGGAGACTTGGAAACACACCATACATAATGCTGTTGTCTCCTTTGAGAATACACGCAGAATTAGTCTCGAAGAGAAAGGACAATGTCGAAAGAATTGTGCCTTGCTTATACCACCCAAAGAGAACTTTCGCTGTGCTTTTTGCAGCCGGATTTGCCTATCCCACATTGGCCTTTTTAGTCATCAGTGTGCTTGTAGTAAGCGTGGGTAAAGCCTTTTCCAAATCTTTGTTCGCGAAGTCAAACCATCATAATCAGGATTTTTAAGGATAGCAAGTTTACCTTACCTATGAACATAATTCTCATCCCCATTGCCAGCAGTACTTTTTCCTTAGCAGAATTCTTGTCTACACCCAACAGCTAGTGTGTCCAATCCCTTTCAAAGCTATTAAGCTATTAAAATGGCTAGACATTTAACTCTACTGAAGCTGTAGATTCTTTTAGCTATTTTCTTGTTAGTGTTTAGACTCATCCTCACTGTTCTACCCTCACAAGATTCCCTGAAACTGATGTTTTGGCACAATATCAGACAGAAAGTGGAGGTCTGAGTTAGCTTCTTCCTCTCTTCTGTTTGAATAATAAACTGGTTTCTCTAGTTGCTACAAGGTAGGGCTGTCTCCAGCTTGTAACTAAAGGTGACAGGTACTCTCTAGCAGATGGGCTGTCTTGTAATCTTTCTTTTTATTCACAGCAACTCTGTCCCTTCTGTTCAGAGTATTTACTCTTAGTAGTATGTAAACAGTTAGGTATGCCTTAGACAGTTCAAAGACATGTTATGTGGATGAATTAGTTGTTACAGGATGCCTGTCTGCCTTCATTCAAATGCTTCTTTTAAATATTCCCATTGCTGAATTTCTGCCCAATTAACTGAGCCCAGTCCTGAGCAAACTGAACAGAGGAAACCTTCCCTGAATTCAGGAAAAGTGTTCAGGAAGCAGGAAGCTGAGAATCAGTCTGAAGATGCCACAATTTCTCCATTGTAAAATGCTGCATTCCAAATATTTAGGAAACTTGCAAAATGTTTATACTACCTTACCAAAATATAAAACATGAAATTTAACTCCTTTCATAAACTTTGTGTTTCTCAGTGCTACACATGAGTTGGAATGAATTCAGATTTTTTTAAAATATAAAAATTGCACAGAAAAAAATCCTTATATGTGTGTATTCTACAGCAACTAGGGCAACACCGACAAACAGGACAGCTTCTGCAAAATACTGGTCTCACAACACACACACTAATATTTCATAATGGCTTTTTTTTTTGTTGCCTGTCTGTTGAGGAAGTACTGCTTATTTGTCTTTACTCCCAGCTAACACTTTTGGGCCAAGTTATCTATTTGATGCAATCACATACAGACTGCATTTGATTGCTGATATTTCAGCAAATGTAGCTGGGTTTTGTATTTTAATACTACAATGTTCAACTCATCTCCTTTGAGAAAAATTAATTCCCTGAGGAATTAAGTTTTCCTTCACATAAACATAAACTCTCAGATATTTATGAAATATTCTAACTTTTTTTATTTTTCTTAATGCAAGTGAAAATTTCAAAACTGCCCAAACACTTTTGGTGCAAACCCCCATTAACCTTCCTGGGGATTCTATATTTAATTTATCATCCTTCTTTTATTAAACAGAATACAACTCGGTTTTCAAAAATATGCATGCAAATTCATTTTAAAAACTATTGTGCAGTTCTTCAAAGAGATATCTTCGATAATGTCCTGGGTTCAGCAGTAGCAGTCATGTTTTTCCTTTGTGTTAACTGGTGCAGTGCTGTGTTTTGACTTCTAGCTTGAGAACAGTGTTGGTGAAGCCGATGTTTTCGGTTGTTGCTAAGTGATGTTTACCCTGACCAAGGACTCTGTGAGGCTCATGCTCTGCCAGGGAGGAGGGGAAGCTGTGAGGAAGCAGAGACGGGGAGCCTGACCCGGGCTAGCCGGGGAGGTATTCCATACCACAGCACGTCATGCCCGGGGTGGGGGGATAACTGGGAGTTACCCGGAAAGACAGGGGCTTCCGGGTGGAACTCGTTTTCTTGGCCGGTGGTATCGTATTCTCTTCCCTTGTTATTTTCCTTTATCATTGTTTTAGCTGATAGTAGCGGTGGTGATTTGTTGCTGGACTGTTCTTGTCTCAACCCGTAGGAGTTGCACTCTCTCGATCCTCCTCCCCGTTCCTCCGGGAGCGGGGAATGGGAGAGCCCCGGTGCAGGGGGGGGGGAGACGGACACGGACCTCGATTGTTGTCAGCTCGGCACCACTCACTGGGAGTGAGTGAACAAGTTACCTGACTGGGTTTAAACCACGACAGATAGCTATCTAATTCTATAACCAGCATGGTAACACAGCATTTACTATGCAAAGTATAAGTAATACTTACCAGTAAGTACTTACCAGTAAATACTTACCAGTGAGTAATAGTTCAGCAGTTAGCTCACATTTTAGTGGCACAAGAGAAGAAATTTTCCTATGCTTTCCTTTACTTTCCTACTTTCCTCTGATTTTTTAGAAGCTTATGTCAGGTTTCCTATTGTTATGTAAACTGAGGATAAAGAGTATGGTCTACTGCTGTTGGCTAAAAAAAAAACAAACCAAAACAAAATATCTAATTGATAAAAGACCATACATATATTTGTTCTACTGGTTAACTTTACAAGATTATACAATAGGTTTCCACTTCATCCTTGGGTATTTCCTAGTGCAAGTATTTTAATTCTACATTGAGATTTTTCATTCTCTGGGAATGCCACTAAAGGCACGCGCCTCCATGGCACTTTGGCAGGTTAATTTAATATTTAAACCTTCTGTGGAAACACGAAATGAGACTTCATAAATCAACTGAAATCATTCTTCTCTAGCAATTGTTGAAGGTGAAATTTGCCCCAAAGTTATTTCACAAATGGTAGGACATGCAGGCAATGAAATAACTGGCTCTTAAATGTCTTTGTGAACCTAAGCCTGAACAACCACATAGCTGTACAATTACAGGCCACCACTGCCAATGCATCATCCCTAGTATTATGCTAGAATATTCATTAATAGCTTAGAGCGTCTGAAAAAGAAAACAAACTATTCTTCAGGAAGCGTTAAGATATTCCTTCATGATCTCAAGAACTGACTGGTTGCAATCTGTTTTGGGATATCTTTACAAAGCAAATCTGGACTTAAAATATTAAGCTGTTGCAGTTTTAATGTGTGATTCACATTCTTGTTGAAAAGGTTGAACTGAAACTCTACCCAGACACATCATGTGTGCTATGATATTCAGAAGCATGTTATAAACATAATCTAAAATCAATAGCAAGAAACAATTATAGCATGTGAATACCATTTGGGTGAAATAAGCCAATGGTGGTGAAGCAACCAGCAGATGCATGTCAATACTTGCAACAAAGTATTCTATAGCACTTGCGCAAAGAGGGGTTGAGTAAATATCAATAAAGCAACTCCTACTACAAACAGTAAAAACTATAAAATCAGTATTATAAAATAAAAAGGGAGCACATAGATGAACTCTGTGATCTAGGTAGTGCTGTGTTAGGAGTGCTCCTAAGTTCCTGGATCTCAGTAAAGGAACAGGCAGCAGTTGAATTTGGTACTCTGATTAATCAAGAAACCCAAGTATACAACAACGGGTATGCAAATATTGTACCACATAAATTCATACAAAAACATATTTATGTCCTACAGCAGGAGGAATCACATATCTACTGCACCTGCTAGCCCTGTGCACTGTCAAGAATACAATAGCCCACAACATGCTGCATGCTGCCAGCACTTAATTGGAAGACCCTGAAGGATTTCATGTTTTCCATTGATTTGGAGAAAACTCCAGGAACAAACTTACCAACAAAGTTTTCAAGCTGACAAGCAGGTATTCTTTCTTGCGGTGCCGGAAGACACGGGGAATAGCTCCTCCTAATGTGTGTCCCCTATTGCTACACAAGCCATCCTTTTATAGCCACTGGGCATACATACATATTCATGAGGCTACATATGGATTACATCATTTTCCAGGAAGTTCCCCGCCTGCTTACAGAATTGTGGTGGTGGTCTCTGAGGGTTCTTCCAACAATCTTCATCACTTCTGGCCACCTTTGGAGCACGCGCAGTAGATGCTTATACCAGCTTAATTGGTTCTTTAACACGACAGACATAACAATCCCCTTGTCCTTCTACTTATCAGCTTAGCTGCAGCCCATCCCCAGATACTCCTTATCCTTGCGTCCTGTTCTTCTAGACTGTTTTTCTTACACTCATTTTGTACTAAGGTCATTGGGCCTAAAACTACATTGACTACAATGGTTTGTCTTGTACAAGAATTCTCAGTATGTTCTCTAGCTGTACTCTACTTTTTTTTCTGTGTATCATGCACCTCAGTAATTTTCCATTGCTACTGTTACAAAGCCATCAAACTTAACATTACTTAAAATTGATTCTAAAGGTTTATTTATTCCATTCTGCAATTTTGTGACCCCCCCCCCTTGCCTCACCATGAAAAAGAATAAACTAAAAAAATTAACCCATCCTTGCAAACAATTTATACAAAAGCATCAAATCTCAGTAAATTCCTTCAAAACTCAGCAACTAAAATGGTAAAACTGTGAGTGACAGCCCATCTCTTGTCTGTAGCTCTGACCTGCATTTAAAACAAGGCTGTTTAACCTTTTGAGCACCTAAAGTTGGTTCTGTTTTTTGCATTTCATAGAAAATATTTTGAAAGTAAACAATAACCTTTAGGTAATTACTTAGCTTACAAATAAACCAGCAAAGAAGCCTAAGTAGGCCAATATGAACTAACTAGATTGAAATAATCATCTGTAAATAACTTTTCAATCTGCTGCTTTCACATACAAATACTGCATGGAATATTAGACACAACTAGCTTATAGGGATATTTAGGCTCACTGGAGAGCAATTTTTATGTCTACTGGCATCTGTGGAAAGTGATATGGACTGACTGTTAATATAACCAACAAAATTTATCTGAACACTCACTGCAGTAGCAACACACTATCAGACAGCTGGTGGTTGATCAGACAGCACATGTGGATTTTATATGCATTGTGTAAACTAACCTTTGCAACAATGATTTAGCAGGTTTATTAGTTTAGGAAATCGCTATAATTAAGGATAATTCATAATGGCCATTTATCCACTCTATAGCAATACCTGCTTTAATTTAGACTCTGTGTCTTTGAGCCAAAACTTTACTAAAAGTTTACTCTATTGTAAATTTAACCAGCGTTTTCAGAGAGGTTGCCCAATTCTAGAGTTCCCATTCTCCCCATTGCCTAAGTTATTCATGGTTGCCCGTTGCTTCTCAGAGAATTTCCACTTCATCATCTCATGATAAGGGCCATGTTTGAGCACACTGCCCCCTCCCATATCTACACCTATATGATTCTAAGAGCAGAGGCCTCAGTTGGAGTAACAGTCTAGTAAAGAGTATGTATATGGTGTACCAGGCTGAAGATTTGTAGGAAAGGGAAGAATGTAACCATACAAATATTAGATAGGATATTTGAGGGAATAAATGTAATAAAAATATAATAAATATCATAAATAACTGTCCTATGTTACACTTCCCTACACAGCTGCTTGTGGTCACTGCTGGAGAGGGAAACTCAGCAAGATGGATTCTTCCTCTGCATGTATCTGTACTTTTGTGCAATGAAAAAATATTTAAACTTGCTATCACCCTGACGCAGAAGCATTTGACTTATTGAAGTGACATAGCTTGAGCTTCAAGGCAGATAACTAATTATATCAGCTCAATGTATTATTTCCTTATGTATAGAGACAAAACCGTGGAGTGTTATGGCAAACTATCTGACCTTGTAAGTCTCCTGACACAAAATTGAGAATAAATTTCCTTTTCAGGGGGAAAATTACGTATTTTCCATTTAGATTTTGTAGTAACCTCAAAAGTGACAGTAAAATAACATAAATTCACATAGTGGCAGTCTGTGGAACACAGTAAACATTCACTTGTTGGGATCAAGTGAGTTGAAGATGAAATTCTTTTCTTGGACTGTATTCGGTTTCCCCATCAGCCCAGCTTGCACTTTCCCTGAAGAATGTGTACCAGCCAAAGCACTGGATCTATACGTTTAGCATGGGCCTTCTATAAAGAGAAGACATACCTGTTTTTTTTTTTAAGAAGAAAATGCAAAAAAACTAGAAGTAACCTGCTTGCAATCACCAAGAAAATGCATGATAATCATGGTTAACAAAGGGAGATGTAGTAATCACCATAAACACTCAATTTCAGGTTATCTAAACCTATCATTTTCAATCTCCTGATAACAAATAACCCCATTATTCTACTTATTTTCAGTCCAATCTGAAGACGTATTCACTGTGAGATTCATCTTGGCTAAACAAAATATTAATTTTGTAGGCTATAAAACAGTGCTGAACCTCAGACTGCAGAAGCAGGTTCAATCAGACTCTGGTTTTAGCTTTGCATCACCAAACACTCAGGTTAAAAATGTAAATCTTGAATGCCAAACCTATTTACTAGCAAAATCTGTAGGGTCAGGTAAGATCAATTCAAGGACACAGCTCCTGAAGTCTTTGAAAATTTTCTATTATACCACAGTGCACAAAGACAACATACATTTAAAACTGTAGGTCATCCATTATTAGCAATGTTTTTGTTGTATATCATGCACATATTTTATATAAGCACAGATTATATGTCAAGCAGGGACAGGTCAACATAGCTTCAAAATTCTTTTCATGTGTAAGATATTGACATGTAAATTGAAAACATTCATAACACCTAGGCAAAAAAAAAAACATTATCTAAAGAAATATGAGCATTAGAAACACAGATACCTCATGATCAGTTTTCTAAAATATACTATAAAATGTTTCTAATATGTTGAATTACTGCACCTATTTTTTTCATTAGTGTAGGTAAGAATACAAAAGTATAAAAAATGTCTTTTAGTTCCCTTTGCAAATCTTTGAGGCAGTAAAACACAACTACTGCTTTAGCACAATTCAGAACACAAAAATTGCAGTCATTAAGCACTTTCTGGGTAAAGACACTATAAAAAGAGAAGGAAAATGGGAAACAAGCATTTTTATATATATATATTTCTAGGAAGTGACATTAAATAACTGTATTTTCCTTCCCCAACTCAAAGCTAAGCTGGTTTAAACCCAGGCAGCAACCCAGAACCATGCAGCTGCTCACTCACAACCCCCCCTCCTTCTTCATCCCCCCGCTCCTGCAGGGATGGGGAGGAGAATCAAAAGAATGTAACTCCCACGGGTTGAGATAAGAACTGTCCAGTAACTAAGGTATAACACAAAACCACTACTGCTACCACCAATAATAATGATAAGGGAAATAACAAGGGAAGAGAATACAACCACTCACCACCTGACGACCAATACCCAGCCCAACCCAAGCAGTAATCTAGCCCTTCCGGGTAAGTCCCCCTAGTTTATATACTGGGCATGACGTGCTGTTGCCTGGAATACCTCTTTGGCTAGTTTGGGTCACCTGTCCTGTCTCGGCTTCCTCTCGGCTTCCCCTCCCCCCTGGCAGAGCATGAGACTCAAAAAGTCCTTGGTCAGAGTAAACATTACTTAGCAACAACTAAAAACATTGGTGTTATCAGCGTTGTTCCCAGGCTGAAAGTCTGGGCCAGAAATAACAACTTGACACAGAGATGCACAAATGGTGATAAAGAAATGTTGGCATCAAATCTAATTGTCTTTGAAATGGCCAACTACTGCACAATCCACAGTAATGCACGGTTATTGCTAGTGATGAGCCCCACTGGAATGGCTCTTAACCACAGCATGCAAGAGAGCTTTTACAGCTCCTTGTGATATCTAGTGAGGACAATATCAAAAAGGAAACCAAGAGCTTGTTAACTCCTCTGAGTTAAAAATTTAGTGATGAATATTGAGACAAGGGGAGGCACAAAACTACAAAACAGAATATATAAACCTTTAGAATCAATTTTAAGTAATGTTAAGTTTGATGGCTTTGTAACAGTAGCAATGGAAAATTACTGAGGTGCATGATACACAGGAAAAAGAAAGTAGAGTACAGCTAGAGAACTGAGAATTCTTGTACAAGATAAACCATTGTAGTTGACGTAGTTTTAGGCCCTATGACCTTAGTACAAAATGAGTGTAAGAAAAACAGGCTAGAAGAACAGGACGCAAGGATAAGGAGTATCTGGGAATGGCAGGTGTCCAGGATGGGCTACAGTTAAGCCAACTGATAAGTAGGACAGGAGGATTATTATGTCTGTGGTGCTAACTAACCAATTAAGCTGGTATAAGCGTCTACTGCACGTGCTTCAAAGGCTGCCAGAAGTGATGAAGATTGTTGGAAGAACCCTCAGAGACCACCACCACAATTCTGTATGCATGCAGGGAACTTTCTGGAAAATAATGTAATCCATATGTAGCCTCATGGCCTCATGTATGCCCAGGGACTATATAAGGACAGCTTGTTTAGCAATACAGGGACACACGTTAGGAGGAGCTATCCCTTCTGTCTCCTGGCACCGCAATAAAGAATACCTGCTTGTCAGCTTGAAAACTTTGTTGGTAAGTTTGTTCCTGGAGTTTTCTCTGACTCAGTATAGGCTCAGCAAGGCATAGAGATTACCCCCTTATGAGTTTTAAAGCCAGGATGATTTATGACAATTTTATCAGGCACTTTCTCAGGAATGTCACCAAGAGGGAAAATAAAGGCCCTGAAAAGAGTTGACGAGGTGAATTATACAACTGTATTTACCAATCATAACCTGATATGAACTGAAATTGCTCTGTTTTCATATTGAGATAGAATAAAATTGTTGGGAAATGCAATGGCTCCTCAATGTGGCTTAGATGAATCTAATATTCTGATACTTTTTCACTCATCTGCTAGGTAAATACTGCTTCTTTAACACAACTGCCATGGCCCAGGGCAATCTGGGTGCCCAATTTTACACTTGAATTGAGAAAATATGTGTAAACTATAATTTTTCATGCATTCTGCATACATAAGATGAAACGTCTTTATCATGTGTATTGTCTGGCTGAGCTTATACAAAATATTAGTTTCTCTCTCGTACTTTGTTTTATTCAATAATCAAAACACATAAGATCTAAAGGACAGTCAATATTAAATATATGAAATAGGTCCATATTTTATACAGCCTCATATGAAGAATTCTACCAATTTGTTTTTGAAAAGCTGGCAATTAGCAAGTGCAGATTTTGCAAAATAAATTAATATTCTGAAATGCTCACAATTTTTCACAAATCAGTGTGAAAAAAAATCTAGGAGAAAAAAAAAAGTGAAGAGTGGCTCTTTATTACCATGCTATAAGAGAAATTTATTTTATCACAAATCTGATGTATTCAATAGTTCATAAAATATATTTGCTTAAAAGCCAGCTTAATTTAAAATAATAAAAAATAAAACCAGCCAAACTCCAAAACAAAACACAAAACCCAATGAAACAAAAAGCATGCTACTACCCATTCTCAGATAATAATCAGCAATAATACCTGGGGCAGAAAGGTCATAAATCATACTTTCAAGGCATTAATAATTCATTGTACTACTATGTGTTTAAGAATTAGTTTGATAGAGCCACTATCTAGACTGTAAGATATTTTCTATCAATCTGACCTTCTAAAAACAAACCAGCAGACTCCTGCTTAGATCAAAACCTCTTCACTTTTATGATATGCAGTCTTATCTATGATTAATTTTAGGACCAGACTTATTATTTGTGCAGCATCATTTGCAAAATACGTCAGTGTTAAAGTGAAGCAATACAAACACTTAAGTAATTAGGTCTTTCTTTCTAAAATTCTAAACATATTTTCTCCCCAAAGGAATCATACTGAAATTCAGCCTCTTTTTGCTCTTTTGCTTTAAAATCAGTTCAGAAATAAACAAGTACAAAGGAAGTCAAAAGGTTCAAATTTCTTCTTTTGCATTTATGTTATCTATTCTTAGGTCCTATATATTCCACCTTATCTAGGTGCTCCAACACTAACTGCAAGCAGCACTGACTAGCAGTAATAACTAGCACTTGGAAAAAAAACGTGTTGCTGGTTACAACAGATAAGAGCCCCTTAACAAAATTGGATATAACTGCATCAACTTACTTTCTACTCCCTTTTACATTTCATGCTTTCTAAAGGCTGAGATCTTGTACTAAATAACACTTGTACTAATAACACTACAGTGTGATACCTTGCTCTACAGAAAGGCTGCAAGCACAGCAGATATCCAAAGCCTTCGGGGTGTGGGATATATTTGGTACTAAAAATAACACTGTTACACTTTAGTAATCACACAAGTCTTTCTAAAATATTTCACTGGATAAGCCAGGACAGGATTGAAATATAGTTGCTAGCAATTAATACTGTGTGATCCTAAATACAGAGTTGTTCAGCTCTCAAAAGAATTTAAAATTGTGGATACATCCATATTTATTACATTACCACTAACCCTATTATGGACAGTTGTCCTGGGTTTAGCTGCAACAGTTATTTTTCTCCTTCTTAGTAACTGGTGCACTGCTGCGTTTTGGCTTTTGTCTGAGAACAATGCTGATGACACACCCATGTTTTAGTTGTTGCTAAGTAATGCTTACTCTGATCAAGGACTTTTCAGTCTCATGCTCTGCAAGTGAGAAGGGGCACAAGAAGATGGGAGGAAGCAGAGACAGGACACCTGACCCAAAGTAGCCAACGGGGTATTTCATACCACAGCACATCATGCCCAGTATATAAACTGGTGGGCAGCAGGTGGTGAGCAATTGTATTGTGCATCGCTTGTGTTTATCAGGTTGGTTTCGTTTTTTTCCTTCTCTTTTTAGTTTTATATTCTCTCCCCTTGTTATTTCCCTTACCATTAGTATTAGTAGTAGCAGTTTTGTATGATACTTAGTTATTGGACTGTTCTTATCTCAACCTGTGGTGGTTACGTTCTTTCCTTTCTCCTTCCCATCCCACCCGGAGTGGGGGGGAAGAAGGCAGGGGAGTGAGAGAGTGGCTATGTGGTTCTGAGTTACTACGACAACAGTCTTTATGTAATTAACATACCAGCAGGGAATTTAAGAGGTACTTGGCACTAATTTTCAATCCCTATTCTGCATGAATGTGGTACTCATGTGTAGTGATAAACAGAAGACACATGGTTATGATTGCACATTTTCTGAAGCGATTATGCACCACAGTAGAAAATATAATGCAGGCTCACAGTTATCAAGAAAACATATTTACCACTTATTTTCATTCCTTTCTAGTAATTCAGAAAGTCAAGTGGCCAGTTTCCATTTTTTTTTCCTTTTTTCCAGTATCTGTTTACAAAAGGCTTTTCCCACAGTCACTGGCACTTAGCAGAAAAATAACTTACAACCTTCATTCTCCCACAAAGTCAATTACGACAAAACTATTTATTTCACCTTCCTGTCTCTGTATCCCTCTCATGAAGACTTGGCGAATAGGCTACAGCAACTCTACCATAGCACTGCATCACCAGTTACAGATTTTTCCCATAATTTTTCAGCCTCACAAATTTGGGAGCTGGTATAATAAGTAGCAGTATCGATAACAAAAGTAGTATCCACAAACTAGTAAGTTTGCAGGTGGATCATAAGAACTAAAAAAGGGACTGCCATAACAATAACACTGAACAATTATTGCTGGTATTACTATCAATATTTTTTATCAATACAGCTTCCACAAAGAACTATACATAATCACTATGTTTAAATGCAAATTCTGATTATTTTTGAGGAGCTTTTCTGTGCAAGAGAACATCACATCTGTGCTTCTGAAAGCTAACACGAGATCTATTAGTAATCAAAATTCAGCCCAGATTTTATAGTTAGTCTAATCAAGTTAATTTCTCTAATGTTAGAAATTCATGGCAGAGATCTTCTGTGGCAGCATAAACCTGGGATCCACATCAGCTGTCAGAAGACACTGAGGAATTCCTTATTAGCCAGGATGCAATGAGGCAGAAAACTCATTACAGAGACTTAATCACATCTATTAGAGAAAAATTAACTTGATAATTACAGTGAATAACTAAAGAGCAAAAAAAGTATTCACAGGAGAATCCACACCAGGATGTGTAAGAAAAGGGGCTGCATATCAACTCCATGTGGAAGAAAGCCATGACTCGCAGAAAACTCTTCTGAGTCTAATAGGAAAGGATTACACTAAAACATAGAAATGATTTAGGTTTCCCTTGAGAGTGAAGCATTTACATTGAACAGCTTACATAAATTTAATGTAATAAGTAAATTAATTACTTATATTTTAAAAATTATTTTGGAAAGCTCTTCTAAGTGTTGAGAAAACTGTACCTTCTCAACATGCTTTGATGGGAAAAGAGTACAGGTGTTCAACGCAATAAATAAAGGTAATTTCACAGTAGCTGATACATTACTACAGCAAATAACACAAGGATTAAAAGTTTTTCCTTGTTGTGAAGCCTTTATCTTCTTTCAAATGGGATCAGGAGGTGGGGTGAAATGTGCTCCTCTATTTGGCCCTTGTAATCATATAATCATAGAATAGTTAGGGATGGAAAGGACCTTAAGATTATCTAGTTTCAACACCCCTGCCATGGACAGGGACAACTCACACTAAACCATGTCACCCAAGGCTCTGTTCAACCCGGCCTTGAACACTGCCAGGGATGGAGCATTCACAACTTCCCTGGGCAACCCATTCCAGTGCCTCACCACCCTCACAGTAAAGAACTTCTTCCTTATATCCAATCTAAACTTCCCCTGTTTAAGTTTTAACCCGTTACCCCTTCTCCTGTCACTACAGTCCCTAATGAAGAGTCCCTCCCAAGCATCCCTATAGGCCCCCTTCAGATACTGGGAGGCTGCTATGAGGTCTTCATGCAGCCTTTTCTTCTCCAGGCTGAACAGCCCCAACTTTCTCAGCCTGTCTTCATACGGGAGGTGCTCCAGCCCCCTGATCATCCTCGAGGCCCTCCTCTGGACTTGTTCCAACGGTTCTATGTCCTTTTTATGTTGAGGACACCAAAACGGTATACAATACTCCAAGTGAAGTCTCATGAGGGCAGAGTAGAGGGGCAGGATCACCTCCTTCGGCCTGCTAGTCACGCTCCTTTTGATGCAGCCCAGGATGCGGTTGCCTTTCTGGACTGTGAGCGCACACTGCTGGCTCATGTTCATTTTCTCATCGACCAACACAGAGCCATTGAGCACAATTCTGCATGTGGCCATACAGCCAGTTCTTTATCCACAGAGTGGTCCATCTATCAAACTGATGTCCCTCCAATTTAGAGACAAGGATGTCATGCGGGACAGTGTTGAATGCTTTGCACAAGTCCAGGTAGATGATATCAACTGCTCTGTCCCTGTCCATCAGTTCTGTAGCCCCATCATAGAAGGCCACCAAATTGGTCAGGCAGGATTTCCCCTTAGTGAAGCCATGCTGGCTGTCACCAAGCACCTTGTTGATTTTCATGTGCCTTAGCATGCCTTCCAGGAGAATCTGCTCCAAGATTTTGCCAGGCACAGAGGTGAGACTGACTGGTCTGTAGTTCCCTGGGTCATCCATTTTCCCCTTCTTGAAAATGGGGGCTGTATTTCCCTTTTTCCAGTCACCAGGAGCTTCACCTGACTGCCATGATTTTTCAAATATGATGAACAGTGGCTTAGCAACTTCATTTGCCATCTCCTTCAGGACCCACAGATGGATTTCATCAGGTCCCATGGACTTGTGCACATTCAGGTTCTTAAGTTGATCTCAAACCTGATCCTCCCCTACAGTGGGTCCAAGGTCTTCATTCTCACAGTCCCTTCATCTGCCTTCCCAGATTTGGGTGGTATGGTTGGATCATTTGCCAATGAAGACTGAGGCAAAGATATCTTTAAGAACCTCAGACTTCTACAAATCCAGGGTAGCCAGTTCTCCTAATAGCTTCTAGAGAGGGCCCACGTTGTCCCTAGTCTGTTTCTTATTTTCAGTGTGCCCATTGAATCCCTTCCTGTTATCTTTCACATCCCTAGCCCAGTTTAATTCCAGCTGGGCCTTTAGCTTTCCTAACCTGGTCCCTAGCTTCGCAGACAACATCCCTGTGTTCTTCCCAGGCTGCCTGTCCTTGCTTCCACCTTTAATAAGCTTCTATTTTCCTTTGCATTTTTCTAAGCAGCTCTTTATCCATCCAAGGAGGTCTCCTGGCCTTCCTGCTGCACTTCCTTCTAGTTGGGATGCAACATTCCTGAGCTTGTAGCAGGTGATCCTTGAATATCAACAAACAGTCTTGGGCCCCCCTGCCCTCTAGGGCTATGTCCCATGAAACCTTACTAAGTGGGTTCCTGGAGAGGCCAAAGTCTGCTCTCTTGAAATCGAGGGCAGTGAGCTTGCTACACGCTGTTCTCACTGTCCCGAGTATCTTGAAGTCGACCATCTCATGATCACTACAACCAAAGTTGCCCTGAAGCATCACATTTCCAACCAGCTCCTCCCTGTGGTGAGCACAGGGTCAAGCATGGCACCTCTCCTTGTCGGCTCCTCTATTACTTGTAGAAGGAAGTTGTCTTCCACAAAGTTGAGGAACCTCCTGGATTACATGTGCCAGGCCATACCGTCCCTCCAACAAATATCAGGGTGGTTGAAGTCCCCCATGGGGACAAGGGCCTGCAAGCATGAGGCTGTTCCTATCTTTCTATAGAGCACTTCATCCACAGAGTCCTCTTGATCAGGTGGTCTGCAACAGATCCCCACAGTAATGTCCCCCATAGCTGTTCTCCCTTTGACCCTAACCCACAAACTCTCTGTTAACTGATCACCTGTCTCCAGACAGAGTTCCATACTCTCCAGATTGACGGCTTGTCTTGGCTTCGTGAGTGAAGATTTGGGAAGGGCTTTAAAAACGCTTACTACTAGCACGATGACCGAGGGCATGTGGGATATGCAAATCTGGTTGGAAAAAAATGGCTGCTTAGGCAATCAGGAAGTGTCTGACCAGGACTGTCAACTCATGATCTAACTCGAGCTACCCATGCGCTGGTCCGCCCACATGCAACGTTGGATCTGCAGCTTCCCATGCACCTTGTCACCTACCATTTAGACCCTTGCCCATCCATACAGACAAGTGAGAGTAAGCCCTTCCAGCCTGCGCATTGGATTTTTTAGGTGAAGCGCAGCTTGCGCAGAACTGGCCCCACTCTTTAAACCTGAGGTTTAACTGTCATGGCCTACTTAGCTAGGACGGTGACAGCAAAGTCCACAGGTCGTAGGTTTTGTAAGAGTGTCCTTCTCTGTGATGGAAGACAGTACAAGGCTAGACGAGCTCCATCAACCCGGGTTTGAAGATAGGAGTTTTCCTTCTCCTATGAGGAAGGCCTGTCTTCGCTCACAAAGATTCGGAAAGACCTTTACCCATACATTCTGAACAAGACTGTCATCTCCTGGGTCAATCACAAGCGATCGATGACGCAATAGCACAACAAGCATCTAGGGTTCTTAGAGGAGTTCAGTCATAAGCCTGCAGATGGTAGCCTTGTACCAGTGGCTCCTCAGCCAAGCGCATGCACCAGGGGTCTGAACATGCAGTTCCTCTTGTACTGAGCAGGATTACTATTGCAACAACACATCATCAGTAGGGTAAAACTAACCTGTCTCACGACGGTCTAATTATCACTGACATAAATGGCAACTCCTCCTCCCCTTCTGACTGGCCTGTCTTTCCTAGAGAGCCTGTAACCTTCCATTCCAATGCAGCAGTCATAGGAGCCATCCCATCATGTTTCTGTAATTTCAATTATATCTGTCCTGGGTTCAGCAGTAGCAGTCATTTTTCCCCTTCTTGGTAGCTGGTGCAGTGCTGTGTTTTGACTTTCAGCCTGGGAACAGAGCTGATAGCGATGTTTTGGTTTGGCCAAGGACTTTGTGAGCCTCATGCTCTGCCAGGGGGGAGGGGAAGCCAGGAGGAAGCAGAGACAGGACACCTGACCCAAACTGACCAAAGAGGTATTCCATACCACAGCACGTCATGCCCAGGATGTAACTGGGAGTTAGCCGGAAGGGCTGGGAGACTGCAGGGTTGGAGGAGGTATCGGTCGGAGCTTGGTCGGGCTTGGGGGCTGAGTTATCGGTCAGCTGGTGCTGAGGTGTTGTATTCTCTTCCCTTGTTATTTCCTTTATCATTATTATCACTGGTGGTAGCAGTAGTGATTTGTGTTATACCTTAGTTACTAAACTGTTCTTATCTCAACCCGTGGGAGTTGCATTCTTTTGATTCTCCTCTCCGTCCCTCCGAGAGCAGGGGGAGGGCAAGAAAGGGGGGGAAGTGAGCGAACAAATTACCTGACTGGGTTTAAACCACGACAGTTCTTTTTGGCGCCCAACGTGGGGCGATACAGCGGAAGAAGTCTTTGAGAAAGGGAGGAAAATAATCCAAATCCTGCTGAAAGCCGGTTTTGCCATAAAACGGAGTAAGGTCAAGGGACCTGCACAGGAGATTCAATTTTGGGGAATAAAATGGCAAGATGGACGTAGGCAGATCCCCACAGATGTGATCAACAAGATAACAGCAATGTCTCCACCAACTAATAAGAAAGAAACGCAAGCTTTCTTGGGTGCAGTGGGGTTCTGGAGAATGCACATCCCAAATTACAGTTCGATTGTAAGCCCTCTCTATCATGTGACCCGGAAGAAGAATGATTTTAAATGAGGCCCTGAGCAGCAACAAGCCTTTGAGCAAATTAAACGTGAGATAGTTCATGCAGTAGCCCTTGGACCAGTCCGGACCAGGCCAGTTGTAAAAAATGTGCTGTACACTGCAGCTGGGGAGAACGGTCCTACCTGGAGCCTCTGGCAGAAAGCTCCAGGGGAGACTCGAGGTCGACCCCTCGGCTTTTGGAGTCGGGGATATAAAGGATCTGAGGCCAGCTATACCCCAACTGAGAAAGAGATACTGGCAGCCTATGAAGGGGTTCGAGCTGCTTCGGAAGTGATTGGCACTGAAGCACAGCTCCTCCTGGCACCCCGGCTGCCCGTGCTGGGCTGGATGTTCAAAGGCAGGGTCTCCTCTACACATCATGCAACTGATGCTACATGGAGTAAATGGGCTGCACTAATTACACAACGAACTCGAATAGGAAATCCCAGTCGTCCAGGCATTCTAGAAGTCATCATGGACTGGACAGAGGGCAAAGATTTCGGAATGTCACCAGAGGAGGAGGTGATGCGTGCTGAAGAGGCCCCACCATATAATAAACTGTCAGAAAGTGAAAAGCAGTATGCCTTGTTTACTGATGGCTCTTGCCGTATTGTGGGAAAGCATCGGAGATGGAAGGCAGCTGTATGGAGTCCCCAGCAACAAGCTGCAGAAACTGCTGAAGGGGACAGTGAATTATTTTGAGCCTGGTGGGCCCATGGCACTTCAGGCCATCAGAGCAGAGATGCAACACAGAGATGGACTCATGATCGAGGGGTGGACTTAGCAATGGACACTATTGCCCAGGTTATTCACAAGTGTGAACACTGCACACAGTCTCTCCTGCTCTGGAAGACTGTTTCAAGAGATGGAGCCTGACATCATGGACCAGATGGATTCAGCAGCTTTATAGCTACTGGTCCATGGACTTAGATAAGAGTGATAGTATATTGAAAATGTGGGATCTGAGCATGACGTGAATGGTATGGAATAAGGGGTGGATAATGTCCTGGGTTCAGCAGTAGCAGTCATTTTTCCCCTTCTTGGTAGCTGGTGCAGTGCTGTGTTTTGACTTTCAGCCTGGGAACAGAGCTGATAGCGATGTTTTGGTTTGGCCAAGGACTTTGTGAGCCTCATGCTCTGCCAGGGGGGAGGGGAAGCCAGGAGGAAGCAGAGACAGGACACCTGACCCAAACTGACCAAAGAGGTATTCCATACCACAGCACGTCATGCCCAGGATGTAACTGGGAGTTAGCCGGAAGGGCTGGGAGACTGCAGGGTTGGAGGAGGTATCGGTCGGAGCTTGGTCGGGCTTGGGGGCCGAGTTATCGGTCAGCTGGTGCTGAGGTGTTGTATTCTCTTCCCTTGTTATTTCCTTTATCATTATTATCACTGGTGGTAGCAGTAGTGATTTGTGTTATACCTTAGTTACTAAACTGTTCTTATCTCAACCCGTGGGAGTTGCATTCTTTTGATTCTCCTCTCCGTCCCTCCGAGAGCAGGGGGAGGGCAAGAAAAGGGGGGGAAGTGAGCGAACGAATTACCTGACTGGGTTTAAACCACGACAATATCATATCCCCATAGACATGCACACATTAGGGATTTGATCCAACAGCTCCATGTCCTTTTTATGTTGAGGACACCAGAACTGTACACAGTTCTCCAAGTGAGGTCTCATGAAAGCAGAGGGGCAGGATCCAACAGAGTAGGCCACCAAATTGGTAAGGCAGGATTTCCCCTTGGTTATGCCATGTTGGCAGTCACCAGCCACCTCATTGTTTTTCATGTGCCTTAGCATGCCTTCCAGGAGAATCTGCTCCAAGATTTTGCCAGGCACAGAGGTGAGACTGACTGGTCTGTAGTTTCCTGGGTCATCCAGTTTCCCCTTCTTAAAAATGAGGGGTTATATTTCCCTTTTTCCAGTCATTGGGAACTTCACCTGACTGCCATGGTTTTTCAAATACGATGGACAATGGCTTAGCAACTTCAGTCGCCAGATCCTTCAGGACCTGCAGATGGATTTCATCGGGTCCCATGGACTTGTGCACATTCAGGTTCTTAAGTTGATCTCAAACCTGATCCTCTCCTACAGTGGGTCCAAGGTCTTCATTCTCACAATCCCTTGCTTGGTCAGTGGGGTGCATAGCTGCACACTGTTCTGCGTGGATTTTCGTTGTTGGGGTTGCGTTGAAGTTTTTGTGTAATATGCAATCACTATGTTTCGTAAAAAAGAGCCTCGGGCTGTGGCTCCTCCTGGGGAGTGGCCGGGGTAGATGCAGGAACTGTGGAGCATGTTGTGGGATAAAATAGAAACTTAAGGTAACTGATTTACATTATGATTTAGAAAAGGTTAAAGCAGAAGTGCTCTTGCAGAGGCAGACATTTGTAGCTACTGCATAGCAGGGTGGTCAACTTGGAAGGAAAAAAAAACCAAGAAAAAAAAAACCTTGGAGCAATATAAAAGGCACAAAGGCAGTGTGTCCACAAGTCCATGCCTTTGTGTCTGATCCTAATTGGGACCCGGAGACATGGGATGGAAATATTTGGGGTACCAGTGAGTCAGAATCAAATACCGATGATGAGGCAGACATGAAAAAGGAAGGAGCCCACACAGCTACTGTGTTTAAACGTAAAATGATTACCGGAGGGTCAGACAAGAATAAAGGTGAACTTTTTAATGGGACATTTGGATGCTGAGAAGATAGCTGTGAAAGATTATCAGGATGATCCCATAGGAGTGGCAAAAAGGCTTAAGTTGATTGTTAAAAGCCAAGATATAGGAAGTTGATAGAGGAAGTGTGGAAAGTGTATAAAAATTGAGAACAGGTAGAGAAAAAAAAAAGCATAATATTGGTGATTCTATTTGTAGTCACTTGTATTTCAATTCAATGTTTCTTTTGGCTTTGCAAACAGTCAATGATAGATTACAAGGAATAGAAAAGAAATAAAATTAAGGAACAGGCAGAAACTGGGAAATATTTTAGAGAAACTTTAGATAATAGTGGACTAATTTAAATGATCTTGAAAAAGAATTTGCAAGAGGACATAAAAATGGGGATTTGAGTCAAGGAAGTACAAAATTAAATATAATCCTTTAAGTAATATTAAGCTTGGTGGCTTTGTAACAATAGCAATGGGAATTATATTAGGTAAATATATTTCACAATAATCAGCCAGAACGGGACAAATGGTTGCTGACATAACATCTGAACTTTCCAAACCTAAAAACCCCAACCAAAGAGCATAATAAGGATCCTTGTATATGATAAAACACTGTTGGGTGGAACTAGATGATCTTAAGGTCCTTTCCAACCCTAACTATTCTATGATTCTGTTATCACATAAACACATGCATACAGTACTTTGCTTGGCAGGGTTTTAGGGCAATATAGAATATTTTGGGGGGGGGACAGTAATTTTGAGGAATTTTGTTCTTTTACAATCTGTTTATAGAGCAGAAAATGCTCTTATAGAAAGAAGCTGTTCAACCTTGCAAAAATTATTGACTTTATGAAGTCCGTTACTTATCCTATTGTCCCGGGTTTAGCAGTAGCAGACATTTTTTCTCCTTCTTAGTAGCTGCTGCAGCTCTGTGTTTCTGACTTTTGGCCTGGGAACAGAGCTGAAAACATTGATGTTTAGTCTGACCAAGGAATTTGTGAGTCTCATGCTCTGAGAAGGGGGGAGGGGGAACTGGGAGGAAGCAAAGACAGGACACCTGACTCAAGGTAGCCAATGAGGAATTCCATACCACAGCATGTCATGTCCCGGGATGTAACTGGGAGTTACCAGGAAGGGCATTCTCTGCTCCGTCGAGCTCGTTTACAGTGGGTGGTTGTATTCCCTTCCCTTGTTATTTCTCTTATAATTATTATTGGTGGTAGCAGTAGTGATTTCTGTTATACCTTAGTTACTGGACTGCTCTTATCTCAAACTGTGGGAGTTACATTCTTTCGATTCTCCTCCCCATCCCTCAGAGACATGGGGGGGGGGGGGCTAGACTGCGTGGCTGACTTGCCAACAGAGTTTAAACCAACTTCCGGCTAACTCCCAGTTACATCCTGGGCATGATGTGCTATGGTATGGAATAGCTCTTTGGTCAGTATGGGTCAGGTGTCCTGTCTGCTTCCTCCCGCCTTCCCCTCTTACCTGGCAGAGCATGAGGCTCACAAAGTCCTTGGCCAAACTAAACCATCATTGTTATCAGCTCTGTTCCCAGGCTGACAGTCAAAACACTGCACTGCACCAGCTACCAAGAAGGAGAAAAATGACTGCTATTGCTGAACCCAGGACAATGGGATAAAAATATTAAGGCCTTTTTGAAAATGAATCAGGTGAAGATATCAAATTGTACTTTCTCATTCTTTGTCTCACTTTTCAAATAATAATTTCTTCCATGGTGATTCAGAGAAAACTCCAGGAACAAACTTGCCAACAAAGTTTTCAAGCTGACAAGCAGGTATTCTTTATTGAGGTGCCGGGAGACACGGGGGATGGCTCCTCCTAACATGTGTTCCCGTATTGCTACACAAGCCGTACTTATACAGCCACTAGGCATACATACATATTCATGAGTTTACATATGGATTGCATAATTTTCCAGAAAGTTCCCCGCATGCATACAAAATTGTGGTGGTGGTCTCTGAGGGGCGTTTACTTCTTCCAACAATCTTCATCACTACTGGCAGCCTTTGAAGCATGCACAGTAGATGCTTATACCAGTTTAATTGGTTCATTAGCACCAGAGACATAATAATCCTCCTATCCTCCTACTTATCAGTTAGTTTAACTGTAGCCCATCCTGGACACCTGCCGTTCCCAGATATTTCTTATCCTTGTGTCCTATTCTTCTAGACTGTTTTTCTTAAAACTATGTCAACTATAACGATTTATCTTGTACAAGAATTCTCAGTATGTTCTCCAGCTATACTCTAGTTTTTTCTGTGTATCATGCACCTCATTAATTTTCCATTGCTACTGTTACAAAGCCATCAAACTTAACATTACTTAAAACTGATTCTAAAGGTTTATATATTCTATTTTGTGATTTTGTGCTGCCCTTGTCTCAACAGCCACCATTAAATCTTGATCTATACTAGCTCTCTGTATGGGTCATTGATTCTAGATGGACCATGGTTATTTTTAAATCATAGAATCATAGAATAGTTAGGGTTGGAAAGGACCTTAAGATCATCTAGTTCTAACCCCTCTGCCATGGACAGGGACACCTCTCACTAAACTATGCCAAACAAGGCTCTGTCCAGCCTGTCCTTGAACACCGCCAGGGATGGAGCATTCACAACTTCACTGGGCAACCCATTCCAGTGCCTCACCACCCTAACAGTGAAGAACTTCCTCCTTATATCCAATATAAACTTCCCCTGTTTAAGTATGAACCCGTTACCCCTTGTCCTATCACTACAGTCCCTAATGAATAGTCCATCCCCAGCATCAGTTTTTGTGTTCAGATTTTATTTACTATATCTTGCTCTCAGTGCTCCAGATAATCTTAAAATAAATCTGATCCTATTTGATAAGACCAACATCTTCTTCCCTTCTTCCCTTTCCCAATCAAATCAGATACCTTATCAACCTAAAAATAATCAGAGCAACTCTCATGATGATTCCCTACTGCCATTACCTGGCTTTGCCCAGAATGCTTCCTCAACTCTTAGGGAGAAAGGAATGCCAAGAAATTAAAAAATGATGACAACCTGGCTTCAAAGAAAAAGATCTCACCCACCGGTGTTGCTCCTCTTAGGCATTACTTCTGTGCACAGTTGCAGCAGTCTCTAGAGTGGGCATATGAAAAAAAAGACAAAGGGCATTAAGACAGGTAACTTCTCCCAAGTTTTAGAAATTTCCAGGACAAACTACATTTTCAATGTGGTTAGAAAGCAGTAAGTGGAAATTTCCATTGCAAAGCTTTTCAATGTTTAGAGAACCATCACTTAGCAATCAAATTGCACACTGGCTACCATTTCCAAATAGATTTATTATAGATATGAAGCATCATGGAAGTGTCATTGCCATGTTTTCTATGGTAAATGAAGTAATCATTCAGCAGAAAGCAAAACCAAACAAAAGCAGGTGGTGTGGTGTCTGCTGCTCGCTAGGAAACAATTATGAAGCAAACCAGAGCAGCTTCAATAAGCAGAGAAGTTCAGTGATATTTTAACCCAGTAATGTTGTATTGCATCATTACACATCTTAAGTGAAGTCAGAAAAATAAAGATTAAAAAAATATGGATTTTTTTAATTCTTTATTAAATCTATGTGCATTATAATACAAGTCCATGGGTCCTGCTGAGATCCATCCGCAGGTCCTGAAGGAGCTGGCAAATGAAGTTGCGAAGCTTCTGGCCATCATATTTGAGAAATCATGGCAGTCAGGTGAAGTTCCCGATGACTGGAAAAAGGGAAATAAAACCCCCATTTTCAATAAGGGGAAAATGGATGACCCGGGGAATTACAGACCACTCAGTCTCACCTCTGTGCCTGGCAAAATCTTGGAGCAGATTCTCCTGGAAAGCATGCTAAGGCACATAAAAATCAACAGGGTGCTTGGTGACAGCCAGCATGGCTTCACTAAGGGGAAATCCTGCCTGACCAATTTGGTGGCCTTCTATGATGGGGCTACAGAACTGATGGACAGGTGTAGAGCAGTTGACGTCACCTACTTGGACTTGTGCAAAGCATTCAACACTGTCCCACACTACATCCTTGTCTCTAAATTGGAGAGACATCAATTTGATGGATGGACCACTCAGTGGGTAAAGAACTGGATGGATGGCCGCACATAAAGAGTTGTGGTCAATGGCTCAATGTCCATCTGGAGACCAGTAACGAGTGGTGTCCCTCAGGGATGGGTGTTGGGACCAGTCTTGTTCAACGTCTTTGTCAGCGACATAGGCAGTGGGACTGAGTGCACCCTCAGCAAGTTTGCCGATGACAGTAAGATATAAGAAGGAAATTCTTTCCTGTTAGGGTGGTGAGGCACTGGAATGGGCTGCCCAGGGAGGTTGTGAATGCTCCATCCCAGGCAGTGTTCAAGGCCAGGTTGGACGAGGCCTTGGGTGATATGATTTACTGTAAGGTGTCCCTGCCCACAGCAGGGGGGTTGGAACTAGATGATCTTAAGGTCCTTTCCAACCCTAATGATTCTATGATTCTATGATTCTATCCCCTGCAGGCATTAAAGCTTTGTTCAACACTGAATATGTCGTGCCCGTATCAACTAAAAATTCTACTTCTTTTCCTGTTTCCCCTAGCTTCATTATAGCCAGCGGGTCTGCTAGGGAAGATTCCCCCGGTCCCCGCCATTCTTCTTTCACATGTGAGACCACCCTTCCCTTAGCCTTGGTTGTCTTATTTGGATAACTATTTCCTTTGTTCTTGGGACACTCATTCTTCCAGTGTCCAAATTTCTTACATAATGCACACTGATTTTCACTTAATCGGGGTCCCCATCTCCGTCCCTTTTCTCTTCCTTTTCTCTGCCGTCAGTCTCCTCATCCCTTGTTTATAAACTTCTTCTCAGTTACTAAATACTCGCCATGCTTCATCCAGCAAAATCTCCAAATTTCTTCCCTCTGTTTGCTGTAACTTTTGAAGCATTCCCCTAATATCCCCTGCAGATTGCCCCCAAAACAGGGACACTAGGTGTTGTATTCCTACTTCTGATCCAGGATCTAATGGTGTGTTACAACGCATTGCATCCCTTAACTGATCTAAAAACTCTGATGGCATTTCAGAAGGTCCCTGTTTAACTGTATATAACACTGACAAATTGGTTTTGGTATTGCAGTCTTGACTCCTTTAACAATCCATTCCTGATAATCCCGCGATATCTCAAATGCTGCTGACTGGTTCGGATCCCATTTCGGATCCTGGAGGGGGGAAGAATTCCCTCACATCCTCCTGTTTCATCTTATAATAAACCTTGGCTAGCTCTCCTGCTGTTTTTATTATTAGCTGTTTCTCTGTCTCAGTCATTGACTCTACTAGTAGTTGCATATCATTCCAATCCGGATTATGCTGTTTCACGATAAACTGCAAATGTTTGGTAACACTTACAGGGTCATTATGATAATCCTTCACCACCTTTTTCCACACTTCCAAATCCAGAGTTGAAAAAGGCACCTTAAACAGCATCGTAGTCCTCTCAGGCCCTACTGCTTCCCAAAGAGGTGCTTACAATACGTGTTTTTGCTGCTTTTGCCGAGTTCGTGAGGAAACCGGACTCCCCAGGGGAGTGACGGTGTCCTCCGAATCCATATCCGCCCGTCCTCTTGGTGGGGGCTTAAATACATCCACTAACTCCTGGTCCACATCATGGTGAATTTTATCTTGTTTTGTGCACCTCTGGCCTATACCGCACGATGAACAGCATTGTTTAGGCTTACTCTTGTTTTCCTTATTATCTCTTTCTAATGCTAATACCAAGGGATCTTGGGGTGGTATTATTCCACAATCCCTCTGCCACTCGGGATGATTCCAAAGAGTAAAGAACATATCTGCATATGATGCTTCATCCCATTTCCCTTCCCTCCTTAAAAATAACATTAATTGTAACATAGTGTTATAGTCTAGGGTCCCGTTAAGTGGCCACTTTACCCCATCTTCCAGTTTATGAAGTGGCCACCACTGATTGCAGTATTTTATTAGAGTTCTCTTATTCTCTGTTCCTCCCGGTCCTACAATTTCTTTCCAATGTTCTATAATGTATCCCAAAGGACTCTTTTTCAGGATTTCCTTACTTTGACCTGCCCCCATTTTTCTATTTCCAATTTTGTAACCTTTCCCTGAATTTCCTTTGATATTTCTTACAGACTCTTCTCCAATTCTCTGTCCTTATTTCTCAATAAATTTCCGGAACTCTATGACTCCTTGCACAGATCAACCCGCTTATTTTTTGTCCCAAAAAATGTTCAGCCAGATATTTGTGATTATTTTCTTTCATATATTTCCTAACACACACCAAACAATATTTTGCCCATTGGGTTTGTGAATGTCTATAGAAGTAGGCTCTACATAGTGGACACTGCCACAATATCCATGCAAAGTGCCACCTATAATATACAGTTATATTCCCACAGGGTACACACAGGATCCCCTCTGGATGTTTAAGAGTTTGCTCTGCGTGTCGCATCAGAAATTCAGGGCTAGCTATCTGGCGTAACGCAAACCACTGTGGGAGGGGTAGTCGTACCCTTCCCCAGTTCCTAAAATGCCTAATGATTATAGACAAAAAAGACATACAAAACAAAAAACATAAATAATTCATCCGTTTCCGGACAATACGGGACCACCGATCAGGACTCTGCACTCGCTTCGTAGCTATGCCCCATCTCAGCCACACAGAATTCTTGCACACAGGGATCCCATACACTCACACAACAGTTCCGCTTACCCTTCTCCTGATTTCTACACTGTCATTAGCAGGTCCACCCTGGCTCCCGAAACCTGGGATGCAGCGGAAACCTGGAACTCGCCTGGTTTATGGCTGCCCCATCAGCCAGTGAGTCCCTGGACTTACCCGATCCACCACTAGGATTGCTAGCAGCCGCTCTATCAGTCGATGAGTCCCAAACATGCTTGCAAGCCCTACCTGGCAAGGGGATCTACGCTGTGCGCCAGATGTCTCTGCGCGCCTTACCAGCAGCCCCAGGCCAAGTGTATGACTTATAGGCCCCCTAAATTACAAACCTAAATCCAATGTTTTCTTTTCTAGACCCTCAAAGACATATGTTCCCCTCCCTTGATGATTATTTAGTCCTTTTAAGAGTTACTTTCAGTGGGTCATCAGATGACGTTATAGTCCATGTAACAGGTTCTTCTACTGGTCTTTTTACTCGAGAAGCATGGGTCCACCCTTTTTCTTTCATTCGGATCGCAGTCTCGGTGGTGAGTAGTACCTGAAATGGATCTTCCAAGTTTTATCAATACCCAATCTCCCGGTTTAACCTTACGAATTTAAAAGTCTAAAGGGGTGGTCTGAGGTAGGAGCCCCTTTTCTCGTAATTTCGTAAGTGTCTTGGCAATGGTGGTCACATATTTACGGGCATACTGATCTCCTTTCTCAGGGATTACTATATTCCTGTCCTGGTTCTGATAAGGTAACCCAAACATCATTTCATAAGGAGAGATACCCATATCTTTTTGTGGTTTAGTTCGAATATGCATTAATGCCAATGGTAAGCATTTAATCCAGGACATTTGGGTTTCGATCGTTAGTTTTGATAATGTTTGTTTTAGAGTTTGGTTCATTCTTTCCACTCTTCCTGAACTCTGGTGGTGCTAGGGAGTATGCAATTCCCATTCTACATCCAAACTTTGGGACAATCGTTGTATAATTTTTGAAGTAAAATGGGTACCCCTATCAGAATCAATTTTTTCCATTACCCCATATTGGGGAATTATAAGTTCTAACAAGATTTTAGATACTGTAGTTGCTGTTGCCCTTGCCGCTGGGAATGCTTCTATCCAGTGTGCTAAATGGTCCACTAATATTAGAACATATTTCCATTTTTGTACCTGTGGTAACTCAGTAAAATCTACCTGTATGCTTTGGAAGGGTCAGACAGCCAAATGCTGTCCCCCTATTGGTGGACACCTCATTACCTTTTTGTTCACTTTCTGACAAACCGGATAACCACTAAGTAATTGTTTTGCTATTGTATATATCCCTATACACCCATATTGTCTTAAAAAGTGATCACACAGAGCCTGTACTCCCCAATGAGTCTTTTGATGAATTTGTGATAACACTTCTCGAGATAGAGCTTTATTTAATATTTGCCTACCGTCTGGTAATTTCCATTTTCCTTCCACATCCCTTTTTGCCCCAATTTTAATCAGCTCCTTTTCTTCAATTTCTGTAAACTTGGAATTTGCAAACTCACACTTTCTCAGAGTCATAATTAACGATATTGTTGAATGTGGATTCATGGCTGCTTCCCTGGCCATTTGGTCAGCTAGATTGTTCCCTCTGATTTCTCTTGAAATCCCCTTTTGATGGCCTTTTATATGTACTATTGCTATCTCCAAGGGAAGTCTTAATGCGTCCAGAATCTCCTAAATCAATTGTTCATGGATTAGTTCCTTTCCTTTTGTATTAATCAGACCTTTTTCCTCCTAGTCTGTGTATATAGTTCCTTGTTAGTCTTTTAGATATAACAATGACTGTTTTAGGGCATATATCTCACAGGTCTGTGCAGACCAGTTTGCAGGCAACCTTCCTTGTTATATTGCAATCATCCTTTTACCGTCCACCACGGCATATCCTGACATTCCTTTCCCTTAAACGCGCCGTGAAAAGCTGTCAATAAACAATCGTTCCTGATACGGAGAAAACTCCAGGAACAAACTTGCCAACAAAGTTTTCAAGCTGACAAGCAGGTATTCTTTATTGCGGTGCCGGGAGACACGGGGGATAGCTCCTCCTAACGTGTGTCCCCCTGCAAGCGGTGAGGAGAAGCAAACAGGCCAGCCCAATATGGGTGATAAGCAAACTTCTACCTTATTTGTGACGCAGTTCACATATATATAGGAGTGGTATTCAGCCACTCCTCCTTGGCACAATAGTATTGGTTAGCCCCACACAGCTTCCTCCACATTCTCCTCCCATGTCCAGTTTCCTGTTACCTGTGGGGGCCACCCCCTGCCTTGCTCGCACAGTCCTACAGGGCTCTATGGTCCTGCTCTTAGAGTCATTCTGCAACATCCCCCAATTGCCACACAAGCCGTCCTTTTCTAGCCACTGGGCATACATACATATTCATGAGGCTACATATGGATTGCATCGTTTTCCAGAGAGTTCCTCACATGCGTACAGAATTGTGGTGGTGATCTCTGAGGGTCGTTTACTTCCTCCAACAATCTTCATCACATCTGGCAGCCTTTGAAGCACGCGAAGTAGATACTCATATCAGTTTAATTGGTTCGTTAGTACCAGAGACATAATAATCCTTCTATCCTCCTGCTTATCAGTTAGTTTAACTGTAGCCCATCCTGGACACCTGATGTTCCCAGATACTCCCCATCCTGTGTCCTGTTCTTCTAAACTTTTTTTTTCTTAAAACTATGTCAACTATAACAATTTATCTTGTGAGAATTCTCAGTATGTTCTCTAGCTGTACTCTACTTTTTTCTCTATGTATCATGCACCTCAGTAATTTTCCATTGCTACTGTTACAAAGCCATCAAACTTAACATTACTTAAAGCTAATTATAAAGATTTCTATATTCCATTTTGTGATTTTGTGCCCCCCCTTTGTCTCAAATTCCCCCCTTTTTCTGTCCTTTTGCAAATTCTTTTGCAACATTTGATATATTACCATTACCATCAAAATTCTTTCTGAAATAATTTCCTATTTTTACTTGGTGCTTAATTTCATTCCTTTTCCAATCATAGACCATTTACAATACCAGAGGGAATATTGTATCATACCACAAGTCATCAATATTAAAATAATTAACATCAATATTCCTGCAACCAGTTGCCTCAACCAGGAGAGATTGGGTAACCATGAAGTTAACTTTTTCCATATTTCTTCAAAACCCCAGGAGGTGTCATCCATGGCCATTTCATGAAATATCTTAGTTTGTTTCCAAATTTCCTCCAGATCTGTTTTGATTCTGCCACTTTGGTCTATATCGGAACAACAGTTTTCATTGATTATAGAACAAACCCCTCCTTGTGATGCCAGTAACATGTCTAGAGCCATTCGGAACTGTAATACCACTTTAGACAGGCTGGTTATCTCTTGTTGTTCTGCCTGGATTATGTCAGTAGTTTTACTTTCCATTTCCTCTATTGTTGCTGAGATATTTACAAATGCCTTTTCTAATTCACTTACTCCCAAAGATGGAATTAGCCCTCTTACAAAACTATTAAATGCGCTGTGCCATTCAATAATAGGGTTAAACGCTCGCCTAATCCATCTAGTAAAACTTCTAATCCAGGTCCCAGAAGGATACCTGTCGATAATGGTAAAATTGGGTATTAGAGCACCTAAGGTGCATGCCCCCTTCTAGTTGGGGTTACAGACTTATAAGCATTTTCTCCACATAACCAATACCATCCTTTCCCTTTAGGAACGGGCCATCACTGAACTATGATACCATCTATATTAATAGTATGATTGCAATTTGAATGGTGACCTACATCTGTGGCATTTAAACAAACAAAATTTCCTACCCTGGTTCCTGGTGTAATACACCTTTGTGCACAGGTGTAATATTTATTAGCTGGATTAGGATTAACTATTCCAAATTTTAACCTTTCCTTTGAATACAGATTGCTAGTGTTCACCCAAAAATTTGTCCATGAGACAGTGTTAGGAATTGGAACTCCAATTAATGGGAGATCCAGGCTTTCTCCTGATTTAGGCAACTGTGCACACACCCAACAGACACTACGTTTAAAAACCTTAGCAACATTCTGCACTAATTTTAGGTATAAATTCTGGTCCCAAGTTTGTGTGCCAGTTATCATATGAGTCCAAATTATGACCGACGCAATTTCATACGTAAGGGTCCTGAAGGTTCAATCTGCCATGTCTTCTCAGGGTCTGGTGCTTTCTTAATTCTTGAATAATGTATCCAAGGAGGTTGTTCCTTTATCTTCACTGCTGTAAAGGTGGTCAGTAATATCTGGTATGGTCCGCTCCACTTCTCCTGTAGAGGATCTCCAAAAAAATTCTTAACATAAACCCCTTCTCCATGTCTGAAAGGGTGAATCGGATAATCCAAACCTCTTGCTCTTGTCCCCATTATTGTCTCATTTATCTCTTCCAATTGTTTTCCCAGCTTGATCAGAAACTGTGGGAGATAGCCTTCTACCACTTCCTGAAGACTTTCTCCTTATAACTGGGACTGATATGGTCTTCCATACAAAATCTCAAATGGACTGACCTCTTCTTTCGACCAGGGTTCATTTTGAATTCTCAATAGAGCCAGTGGTCAGGCCTGGTACCAATATAAATTCGTTTCCTGACATATTTGACTAATCTGTTGTTTAATCAAATGGTTCATATTTTCTACTTGCACCCTGGCCTGAGGCCTGTAAGGAACATGTAGTTTCCAATCAATTTCTAATTTTTTCCTAATTTCTTGCAACAATTTTGAACTCAAGTGTGAACCCAGGTCAGAAGAAATTGCTTCTGGTACTCCAAAACGAGGTATTATTTCATTTAATAAAGTTTTAATAACCTGCCTTGCATTATTTATCCTACAAGGGAATGCTTATGGCCAGCCTGAAAAAGTATCCATTAGCACCAACAATAACCCCCTTTTCTTGGTAATTCAGAAAAGCCTATTTGCCATTGCTGTCCCAGGTAACTTCCTCTCCCAATTGTCCCAATTTGGTTTCTATTTTCAGTTTTAGGATTATTCTTAAGACATAACTGACATTGTGTTGTGGTTTAAACCCAGTCAGGCAACTTGTTCACTCACTCCCAGTGAGTGGTGCCGAGCTAACAACAATCGAGGGCCGCCCCCCCCCCCCCCCCACCAAGGCTCTCCCCTTCCCCGCTCCCGGAGGAACGGGGAGGAGGTTCGAAAGAGTGCAACTCCCACGGGTTGAGACAAGAACAGTCCAGCAACCAATGTACAACACAAATCACCACCGCTACTATCAACTACAACAATGATAAGGGAAAATAACAAGGGAAGAGAATACGATACCACCGGCCAAGAAACGAGTCCCACCCGGAAGCCCGTGTCCTTCCGGGTAACTCCCAGTCACCCCCCATCCCGGGCATGACGTGCTGTGGTATGGAATACCTCCCTGGCTAGCCTGGGTCAGGCGCCCCATCTCTGCTTCCTCACAGCTTCCCCTCCTCCCTGGCAGAGCATGAGCCTCACAAAGTCCTTGGTCAGGGTAAACATCACTTAGCAACAACCGAAAACATCGGCTTCACCAACACTGTTCTCAGGCTGGAAGTCAAAACACAGCACTGCACCAGCTACCACAAAGGAAAAACATGACTGCTACTGCTGAACCCAGGACATTATCCACCCCTTATTCCACACCATTCACGTCGTGCTCAGATCCCACATTTTCAATACACCATCGCTCTCCCATATATATACATCCATATACATACAGACCAAGAGGAAAAGATCACTTTCTTAGTGCATGGACCAATCCCTATAATGCTGCCGAGCCCATTCAGTCCATGATGTTCAAAGTTCATTCTCTGTTGGGATGATGGCTGGAGGAAAGTCAGGGCCAGTCGCTGGTGACCTGGAGACATCTAGTTGATGGGCTATAAAAGCATTACACAGCAGGCAACAGCATACAATTGAGTTCACTGGCTGTTTTCCCCTAAATCAAATCCCCTTGAGGTATACATCGGACTTCTTCCCACATTACCCACCAAGTATATCCAGGTCCCTGAGCAAAAGCAATCCCACGAGTGGGTTTGCCTTTACCTGAAGCAGGAATAACCCAGACTGTCTTCCCCAGCAAATTCTTCATATGCACCACGGGAACTTTGTCCCCCTCTACAATATGTAAAAGTTCTGACTGGGCTGGGCCGGCCCTGTTGGCAGATCCTCTGGTGTTGACCAACCAGGTGGCCTTTGGTAAGTGTGTATCCCAATGCTTGAAAGTTCCCCCACCCATTGCTCTCAGTGTAGTTTTTAACAGCCCATTGTACCGTTCAATTTTCCCAGAGGCTGGTGCATGGTAGGGGATGTGATATACCCACTCAATGCCATTCTCTTTGGCCCAAATATCTATAAGGTTATTCCGGAAATGAGTCCCATTGTCTGACTCAATTCTCTCTGGGGTGACGTGTCGCCACAAAATCTGTTTCTCAAGGCCCAGGATGGTGTTCCGGGCAGTGGCATGGGGCACAGCGTATGTTTCCAGCCACCCGGGGGTTGCTTCCACCATGGTAAGCACATGACGCTTGCCTTGGCGGGTTGGTGGCAGTGTGATATAGTCAATATCTTTCCACAGTGCAGCAGCCCAGATGGGTTTACCTCTGCGTTGCCAGTTGCTCTGCTTCCATTGCTTCAACCACCCCCACAGGGCATTTGCCACCATCCAAGAGTCAGTATAGAGATAAAGTACTGGCCACTTTTCTCGTTCAGCAATGTCCAGGGCCAGCTGGATGGCTTTCACCTCGGCAAACTGACTCGATTCACCCTCTCCGTCAGCAGTTTCTGCAACTTGTCGTCCAGGACTCCATACAGCTGCCTTCCATCTCCGATGCTTTCCCACAATATGGCAAGAGCCATCAGTAAACAAGGCATACTGCTTTTCGCTTTCTGACAGTTTATTATATGGTGGGGCCTCTTCAGCACCCACCACCTCAGCCTTTATTGACATTCCAAAATCTTTGCCCTCTGGCCAGTCCATGATGACTTCTAGAATGCCTGGACGACTGAGATTTCCTATTCAAGTTCATTGTGTAATTAGTGCAGCCCACTTACTCCATGTAGCATCAGTTGCATGATGTGTAGAGGAGACCCTGCCTTTGAACATCCAGCCCAGCATGGGCAACTGGGGTGCCAGGAGGAGCTGTGCTTCAGTGCCAATCACTTCCGAAGCAGCTCGAACCCCTTCATAGGCTGCCAGTATCTCTTTCTCAGTTGGGGTATAGCTGGCCTCAGATCCTTTATATCCCCGACTCCAAAAGCCGAGGGGTCGACCTCGAGTCTCCCCTGGAGCTTTCTGCCAGAGGCTCCAGGTAGGACCGTTCTCCCCAGCTGCAGTAAACAGTACATTTTTTACATCTGGCCCAGTCCGGACTGGTCCAAGGGCTACTGCATGAATTACCTCGTTTTTAATTTGCTCAAAGGCTTGTTGCTGCTCAGGGCCCCATTTAAAATCATTCTTCTTCCGGGACACATGATAGAGAGGGCTTACAATCGAACTGTAATTTGGGATGTGCATTCTCCAGAACCCCACTGCACCCAAGAAAGCTTGCGTTTCTTTCTTATTAGTTGGTGGAGACATTGCTGTTATCTTGTTGATCACATCTGTGGGGATCTGTCTATGTCCATCTTGCCATTTTATTCCCAAAAATTGAATCTCCTGTGCAGGTCCCTTGACCTTACTCTGTTTTATGGCAAAACCAGCTTTCAGCAGGAGTTGGATTATTTTCCTCCCTTTCTCAAAGACTTCTTCCGCTGTATCGCCCCACACAATAATGTCATCCATGTATTGCAGGTGACTGCATTCTGCTGCCAAAGGAATTGAGAAAAATGCATTGGCAATATCAATCGTGGCATACCACTTGGCTGCCTTTGACTCTAGTTCATACTGAAGTTCTAGCATGTTCGATACGGCAGCACTCAAGGGTTGTGTGACTTCATTCAGGCCACGATAGTCTACTGTTAGTCTCCATTCTCCATTAGACTTTCGCACTGGCCATATGGGGCTATTAAAGGGTGAGCGGGTCCTGCTGATCACCCCCTGACTCTCCAGTCTATGGATCAGCTGATGGATGGGAATCAGGGAGTCTCGATTGGTGCGATATTGCCGCTGGTGCACTGTTGTGGTTGCAATTGGCACTTGTTGTTCTTCAACTTTCAGCAACCCCACAGCAGAGGGATCTTCTGAGAGACCAGGCAAGGTGGACAGCTGCTCAATTTCCTCAGTCTCCAAAGCAGCAATACCAAAAGCCCACCAGTACCCTTTTGGGTCTTTGAAGTACCCTCTCTTGAGGTAGTCTATGCCGAGGATGCATGGAGCCTCTGGACCAGTCACAATAGGGTGCTTTTGCCATTCCCTCCCAGTCAGGCTGATTTCAGCATCCAGCACAGTCAACTCTTGGGATCCTCCTGTTACTCCAGAAATATAGATGGGTTCCACCCCTTGACAGCTTGATGGCATCAGGGTACACTGTGCACCGGTATCTACTAGAGCCTTATACTTCTGTGGGACTGATGTGCCAGGCCATCTGATCCACACAGTCCAGTAAATCCGATTGTCCCCTACCTCCACCTGGCTGGAGGCAGGGCCCCTCTAATGGTCATCACAGCATTGGACACTTAGATCGGGGTAAAAGGGATTATTCTTCGTTATCACAGGAGCTGGAGTAAAATCGTCTATTCCATTCCATCTGGGAAACTGCTCACCAGAGACTGAAGCCGTAGATCTCATGGGACGATCAGTCTTGGCCCTTGCTCCCCTCTTCAGTTCACTCACCCGTTCCTCCAAAGCTGAAGTAGGTTGGTACACGTGAGGAGCTGAATAAATCAGATAGATCGTCCCTCAATTGTTAGAGATCCTGGGACAGTTTTTCCACAGCTGAGATGATGGAAGGGGTGAGATTGTCTTCGAACTCTCGGAGTTGATGAACCATTTCATCCACTGTTAGTGGTACTATGTCATTCCAGGTTACTGTTGCCAATGAATGGGCATATGATGACGGTGCATTCCGTGTAAGTTTTCGCCACATGGGTCGTGTACATTCAACTTCATCTGGATCTATGGGTGTATCCCCGTTATTTGGCTTGATGTGATAGATCATCTCTACGATGGCTGATTCCCTCAGAGACTGGATGCCTTTGTCTATAGTAATCCACTTGGCCGAACGACTCGTAACATCGTCCTTGTACGGAAACCTTTCTTTCACAGCTGCCAAGAGCCACCTCCAAAGGCTGAGGGACTTTTTCTCTCTTGCGATTGCTTTGTCAATTCCCCCTTCTCTAGCAAGTGATCCCAGCTGCTTGGCTTCTGTACCTTCTAGTTCGTGACCATCGGCCCCATTGTCCCACCATCAGAGTAACCAGGTGATGATGTGCTCCCCTGGTTGACGGGTAAAATCTTTTCGCATATTCCACAGCTCGGTTGAGGTCCGAGGTCGAGAAGTTACCTCTTCTTCTTCTTCTTCGTCATGTGATGATGACTCCTGATCAGATTCTGGACCGGGTGGTGAATTCATTGGTTCTTCATCTCGCTTCACCCTTTTTGCCTCCTTTTTGCTTGTTCTCTTGCGTACAGGGGCAACCGATATTGGTACGAATTGGTCCTCTGGTTTGGCTGCAGTGATTATCACTGTGTTTTGAGTAGCAACTGTACTTGTTGCTGGGGGGGGTGCAGCTGCTGTGCTTGGAGCTGGGGTAACCGCACTGTCTGTTGCAGTTCAAATTTGAGCAGCTGCTGTACTTGCCGCTGGGGTAGCTGCGCTGTTCATTGCAGCCAAAGTTTGAGTAGCGACTGTTGCTTTGCCCTCAGATCCACCGACATTCTTTTCCTTTTGAAGGTGCTGGATAGTGTTGAACAAGGCCCTGTAAGCATAGGCCAAGCCCCAGCACGTTGCCGTGATTTGTCCATCTCTGGTATGGCCAGAATGACCACACACCTCATTTAAGTGTTTTACTAATTCTTCTGGATTTTGCAGTTGTTCGGTAGTACTGGAGGGGCCCACTGACCTAGAGACTTGCCCATACTATCCCACACACCCTGCCACTCATGGCTGTCCAGCCTCAGGGAAAATCTCTCGGTCCTCCTACATCATCGTTTGACCCCAGACAAGACCCAAACCTGACTCTGCTTATCTCTTGAAATCAGTAGTGGGCAAAACACACTCTGTATGCGTGCTAGCATGGTGATTCCCATCGCCATCAGCAAACAAGTCTCAACAGCGTTAAAAGGCCATTCAAAAAATTCAAAACTCTCAAATGTAAATGGTCTGGGGGGACAACTGGGAGGGTAAAAGGATGTCTCCTTCACAGGTTGAGCACCTGATAAGGAGAAAAAAGATGTGTAATTGCTAAGCACCTCCGTCATATACCTCCCAAAGTATAAAGGTGGTGACCACACTGGGAACATAAGCCAGATCAGTTTCATGATCAATGATTCTATTGTATTACAAGTCATTACCATAAAGTACAATGGGACAAAAACCTTAGCCCAAGCCCCACACTTGAAAAACACTAATACAGCAAATACCGGATGGACGTAAGATAGGATATACTGAAACTGTGAGATCAAGAGGAACAACCTTGAGAGCCAATAAATCAGCATTGTGATGAGTGACTATTAATCCAGTCAGATCTGTTCTTATCTCAACCCCTCGTGCCCCACGTTGGGCGCCAAAAAGAACTGTTGTGGTTTAAACCCAGTCAGGCAACTTGTTCACTCACTCCCAGTGAGTGGTGCCGAGCTGACAACAGTCGAGGTCCGTGTCCCCCCCCACCGGGGGTCTCCCCTTCCCCGCTCCCGGAGGAACGGGGAGGAGGATCGAAAGAGTGCAACTCCTACGGGTTGAGACAAGAACAGTCCAGCAACCAATGTACAACACAAATCACCACCGCTACTATCAACTACAACAATGATAAGGGAAAATAACAAGGGAAGAGAATACGATACCACCGGCCAAGAAACGAGTCCCACCCGGAAGCCCGTGTCCTTCCGGGGAACTCCCAGTTACCCCCCACCCTGGGCATGACGTGCTGTGGTATGGAATACCTCCCTGGCTAGCCCAGGTCAGGCGCCCCATCTCTGCTTCCTCACAGCTTCCCCTCCTCCCTGGAAGAGCATGAGCCTCACAAAGTCCTTGGTCCCTGTAAACATCACTTAGCAACAACCGAAAACATCGGCTTCACCAACACTGTTCTCAGGCTGGAAGTCAAAACACAGCACTGCACCAGCTACCACAAAGGAAAAACATGACTGCTACTGCTGAACCCAGGACACATTGTTTTGTCACTAATTGAGCTGTGGTGTATAGAGTCCTTCCTACAATTTCTTTGTCTAAATATTTATACAAAGAGTTGCTACACCAATGAGTTTTATTATGTTCTTCCTGAACTAACTCCCAGAGTTGGTTATAGGGGATTACAATTCGCCCATCAGGTATTTGAGCCCAACCCTCTTTATTTTCCTGTCCCTTTAGATCCTCAATCAATTTTCTATCCTTTTTTGAATACCTAGGTTTAGATTTTTCAATTGTTAGTTTGCCATCAGTGATTAAGGACATGATTTTAGATTGTTCAGGTGCTGGTTTGGCTTCAAAATCAGCCAAATTATTTCCAATTTCCTGATCAGAGTCACCTTGTTGATGTCCTTTACAGTACAAAATAGCTACACCTTCAGGTAGCTGAACAGCTTCCAGTAGCCGTAGAATTTCCGTAGCATGTTTAATCGGTTTCCCTTGTGTGTTCAAAAGTCCTTGTTCTTTCCAGATAGCACCATGTGCATGGACCACACCAAATGCATATTTAGAATCACTCCAATTATTTATCCTTTTATCTTTAGCCAATTCCAGGCTTCTCATTAATGCTATTATTTCTGCCTTCTGGGCAGAGGTGTGGGCAGGTAAAGGTTTAGCTTCTATTACCTGTGAAGTGATGGTAATGGCATATCCTGCCTTTCGTTTACCGTTTTTCCTGAAGCTACTACCATCAGTAAACCAAGAATCAGCATCTTCCAGAGGTTTTTCTTTCAAGTCTGGTCGGCTCGAATATACAGTCTCTATGGTGGCCAAGCAGTCGTGTGTTAGTGGTTCTGTCGATTGTTCCTGCAAAAAGGATGCTGGATTCACAACGTCAGCGACTACAATTTCTATATCATCCTGTTCTACAATGGTGGCCTGGTATTTTAAAAAACGTGAAGGAGATAACCAGTGGGCTCCTTTCTGTTCCAGGACTGCTGATACAACATTGGACACTTGCACAGTTCTCTGTCCTCCTGTTATTTTATATCCTAGGTAGGAAACTCGGGTTTGGATTATTTGGGCCTTTTGTCTGGATACCTAATAACCATTCAGTCCCAGAAATTCAATAATCTTACCATTCACTGGACACATTCTTCCTTTGTTTCTGTGGCATTTAACAGGTCATCCACATATTGTAACAGAGTCCTCGTCTGAGCAGGTGGCTTTCATAATTCTAATTCTTGTGCTTGAGTTTTTCTTCCTGCGTCAGGATTTTCTCATTCGAAAGCAAATAATTTTGGCTTTCTTTGTCCAATGGCAAGCAAAAGAAAGTGTCCTTTAAATCCAGGATGGCAAACCATTTCTGATTGTAATTCAATTTAGTCAATAAATCATACGAATTAGCTACTACTGGACAAATATCCTCTGCAATTTTGATTACCCTGAGATCATAAACCAATCTGCAACTTTTCCCATCATATTTCTTTACTGTCCAGACACGAGTATTATATTCCAATTCACATTCAATTAATAATCTATATTTTAAAATTTATCAATTTTTTTTTTTCATTCCCTTTGATCTTCTGATATTAAGGGATACTGTTTTATTCTAATTGGGCAGGCCCCCCTTTTTTATTTCCACTTTAACAGGCAAAGTATTTTTTGCCTTACCTGGAACTTCAGATGCCCGTACTCCCACATATACCTGATTAAGGATTTCTTCTATTTCAGGGAGGTCCTTCTTTTTGCTTTTCTGTTGAATTAAAGATAAACTCAAAACTGCAATTAATTAATTGTTTTTAACTCTAAATTCCATTTTGCCTTCTTTAAATGTTGCTTCTCGCCCTAATGAAGATTTTAGAGAATTTGGCGTGCATAAAAATTTATGCATTCCTATTTGTTTTCCCAGTTTGCACTTTAAAGGTTTCAGAAAGAATGCCTTTCTTTTTTCTTTTTTTTTCTTTTTTTTTCTTTTTTCCCACTTTTACTTGGTGGCCAGTAGCTCCCACATCTGTAAGAAATTCTTTCCTCCCTGAGTTAACACCAAATAAGTTTCTCCTGTATCTACTAAAATTCCTAAAATTCCACTTTATTTCCTCTAGTCCGTAGTTTAACCAGTGGATCTGCTAGGGTAGATTCCCCAGGTCCCTGTCAGTCTAGTTCCAGTTCAGTCACCGGAGCCACCCCATGGCACTCCCCCCGTCCCCAGTCCCCAGTCCCCCCAGGGCAGTCTCACTTCCAACGTCCAAACTCCCCATAGCCCCCACAATGATCGGGTTCCACAGAAGAGCCACTCCCCCACTTTTGCCCCTCGTCACTCCTCCATGCTCAAACACAGGAGCTGCCCGAGCTCCCCCCTTTCCCCCTTGGTTTCCACCCCCTTTTTTTTTCCTCACAGCTGCTCACCCTGCTCTGCAGGGGCTGCAGATGCCTTCCGATGCCTGCCTCTGCAACAGCACTTCTGGTTTAACCCCTTCTTAACTCTGAATGTGAATGCGGCGCTTGTTGCCAGTGACACCAATCTCTTCCTCCTTATCAATATCAAATAGGACGGATACAGAGGCTGCTTCTCTCAGAATTACCTGTGATACATAATTTTCAACCTATCTTCCTGATTACTGTTTTTTTAACATCTTTCCCCAATATCACAGGCTGAACAACATCTCTTCAGCTTAACTTTCAGTTTTTCCCTGTCATTTTCCAAAGCCAAAATTAAGGAATCTGGTGGAGCTATATTAATTTTGCATTCAGTCTGTCACTCCGTGTGATTTCTTAAAGTGAAAAACATATCTGCATACATTACTTCATCCCATTTTCCTTGCCACCTCAAAACAACATTAATTGTAACAATGTATTATAGTTCAGAGTGCCATTTTTAGGCCATTTTTCCTGATCTTCCAAAGTATACAAAGGCCACCATCAGTTACAATATTTTACCAATGTTTTCTTATTTACCGAGCTCCCAGGAGACTCTCCAAGTTCTTTCCAGTGTGCCAAAATGCACCCAAAGACTCTTTTTCAAGATGTCTTCACTCTGCTGATTTTTCAGTATCAATCTCACATTCACACACACACACGCACACAAATGGGATCCCACAGACACACTCCACACAGTTACAACACTTGAGACAAAGGCAGAGACTAAAATTCAACCAACCAAACAACAGTTAATAACACAGTTATAACATCCTGTCACCAATACCAAAATCATTACTGTAAAAGCCACAAAATAAAACAAATACCAGTAGAATCAAAAGGAATACATCCTAACCCCTATGGCTCAGACCATATTGTAACATTAATAGGGGGGTTTCCTGGAACCCTTTAGAGTTGACCAGCCTGCCAGTGTCCCAAGAAGGACGAGACCCTTGTGCCCGACCAGCCTGTCTGCGTCCCGCTGTGGGACGTACTAGACAGCCCACTGTATCGGAGGGTGATTCGACTAACCTATTCAGGGACCTACACTGACAGCATCACTGAATCAAATCCCTTATGGGCTGTTGATAGCACACTGGACCCAAAACCATTTCCACAAGACAACCCCTGAGTGGGCCAACCTCGGCTCATAGGGTCTAGCATTTTAGATAAATAAGCCACAGGCTTCTTTTGTCCACCCCATGACTGAGCCAAGACCCCATGTGCTATTCCATTCTCCACATTCACAAATAAATAAAATGGTTTCTTTAAGGAAGGGAGCTCTAATACGGGGGCAGCAATTAACTTCCTTTTCAGATCCTCTAACCTATTTTTCTCATCACTTGTTCAATAAATGGGTCCTTCTTCTAACAGCTTCTCATACAAAAAATTGACAGACTGTGTATATCCCTCTATCCATAGCCTACAATAGCCTAATAACCCTAACAATTTTCAGATCTCCCACTTCGTCTTTGGTGGAGGAAAGGAGATTATTCCTGTAATTCTTTCAGGGTTTATTTTTTGTCTCCCATCGCTAATCAAATGTCCTAGATATTTGAACTCCTTTTCTACAAATTGTAACTTTCTTTTTGAAACGCGCAAGCCCTGTTCCCCCCAAAAATTTAATAATGCAACTGACTTCCTTTTCTTCTACTGCAGATACTAACAGGTCATCCACATATTGAAATATTTGGGTTCCATAAGGTGCTTGGAAGTGTAACATAATTTCTTCCAAGGCTTGTCCAAATAGATTCAGGGATTCTGTAAATCCTTGGGGTAATTTTGTCCATCTTAACTGCTGTTTTTGATCCGTCTTCGGATCCTCCCACTCAAAGGCAAATAGGTCTCTACTTTCTTCTGCCAGTGGGCAAGCCCAAAATGCATCTTTAAGATCTATGACACTAAACCACTCGTGATTGTGAGGAATTTTACTCAGTAGGGTATATGGATTTGGTACCACTGGATAATGGGACCTAGTTCTTTTATTTTCTTCTCTGAGGTCCTGAGCCAACTGTCGTGGTTTAAACCCAGTCAGGTAATTCGTTCGCTCACTTCCCCCCCTTTCTTGCCCTCCCCCTGCTCTCGGAGGGACGGAGAGGAGAATCAAAAGAATGCAACTCCCACGGGTTGAGATAAGAACAGTTTAGTAACTAAGGTATAACACAAATCACTACTGCTACCACCAATGATAATAATGATAAAGGAAATAACAAGGGAACAGAATACAACACCTCACCACCCGCTGACCGATAACTCGCCCCCCAAGCCCGACCAAGCTCCGACCGATACCTCCTCCAACCCTGCAGTCTCCCAGCCCTTCCGGCTAACTCCCAGTTACATCCTGGGCATGACATGCTGTGGTATGGAATACCTCTTTGGTCAGTTTGGGTCAGGTGTCCTGTCTCTGCTTCCTCCTGGCTTCCCCTCCCCCCTGGCAGAGCATGAGGCTCACAAAGTCCTTGGCCAAACTAAAACATCTCTATCAGCTCTGTTCCCGAGCCGAAAGTCAAAACACTGCACTACACCAGCTACCAAGGAGGAGAAACATGACTGCTACTGCTGAACCCAGGACATTATCCACCCCTTATTCCATACCATTCACGTCATGCTCAGATCCCACATTTTCAATATACCATCACTCTTATCTCGGTGCACTCTTATCTTAGTGCATGGACCAGTCCCTATAAAGCTGCTGCGTCCATCTGGTCCATGATGTCAGGCTCCATCTCTTGTAACAGTCTTCCAGAGCAGGAGAGACTGTGTGCAGTGTTCACACTCATGAATAACTAGGGCAATAGTGTCCATTGCTAAGTCCACCCCTCGATCTTGAGTCCATCTCTGTGTTGCATCTCTGCTTTGATGGCCTGAAGTGCCATGGGCCCACCAGGCTCAAAATAATTCACTGTCCCCTTTAGCAGTTTCTGCAGCTTGTTGCTGGGGACTCCATGCAGCTGCCTTCCATCTCCAATGCTTCCAAAGCACTGGAGGGGCCCAGTGGACTAGATACTTGCCCATACTGTCCCACATGCCCTGCCACTCATGACTGTCCAGCCTTGGAGAAAATCTCTTGGTCCCCCTATATTGTTGTCTAACCCCAGACAAGACCCAAACCTGACTCTGCTTAACTTTTGAGATCAGACAAAATGGTTGTGGGTAGAACACAGTCTGTGTGTGTGCCAACATGCTGATCCCCATCACAATCAGCAGGCAGGTCCCAAGGATACCCAAAGGCCATTCAAAACCTTCAGAACTCTCAGACGATGCTGCTGTGCTTGTCACTGGGGCTGGTGTAGCTACTGTGCTTGCCGGCTCTCCCACCACCAGCTTCTCTTTTCCTGAGTCCAGCTCCTCCTCCTCTGCCTTGCTGGGAAATGCTGCGTGGTCTCCTGCATCCTCCTGGGGCTCGGCAGGCGGCTTCCGGGGGATGCTCCCGGCCGTCGCGGGGCTGGGCTCGGCCGCGGGGCTCGGCTCCTCCGCGGGGCTCGGCTCCTCCGCCGCCTTCTCCCACTGCTCGGCAGCCGCTTCCTTCTGCTCCTCGACCGCCCCGACCTCCTCCACCGGCAGCCGTCCCCCCGCGGCCTCCGGCCCTGCTCCCGCCGCCGCCTGGTCCCCGGGGCCGCTCTCCTGAGCCGCTTCGGCTGCCGCCGGCTCCCGGGGCCGCTCCCCCTCGGGTCCCCGCAGCCTCACGAAGATGGAGAGTAGGGTGAGGGCCAGGACGGTGAAGAGCAGCCGAACGGACAGGTACAAGTCCACGGCCACGTCCGTCCCGCCCTGCTGCTGGAGCCCGCCCGTATTACAAGCCATTGCCATAAAGCACAGTGAGACGAGAACCTTAGCCCAAGCCCCACACTTGATAAACACTAACACAGCAAATACCGGCTCTAAGTAAGTTACAACGGTCTGAAGATGTGAGATCAACAAGAACAACTCTGAGAGCCAATAAATCAGCATTGTGACGAGTGACTATTAATCCTTCCAGATCTGTTGTTATCTCAACCCTTCGTGCCCCACGTTGGGCGCCAAAAAGAACTGTCGTGGTTTAAACCCAGTCAGGTAATTCGTTCGCTCACTTCCCCCCCTTTCTTGCCCTCCCCCTGCTCTCGGAGGGACGGAGAGGAGAATCAAAAGAATGCAACTCCCACGGGTTGATATAAGAACAGTTTAGTAACTAAGGTATAACACAAATCACTACTGCTACCACCAATGATAATAATGATAAAGGAAATAACAAGGGAACAGAATACAACACCTCACCACCCGCTGACCAATAACTCGCCCTCCAAGCCCGACCAAGCTCCGACCGATACCTCCTCCAACCCTGCAGTCTCCCAGCCCTTCCGGCTAACTCCCAGTTACATCCTGGGCATGACGTGCTGTGGTATGGAATACCTCTTTGGTCAGTTTGGGTCAGGTGTCCTGTCTTTGCTTCCTCCTGGCTTCCCCTCCTCCCTGGCAGAGCATGAGGCTCACAAAGTCCTTGGCCAAACCAAAACATCGCTATCAGCTCTGTTCCCGAGCTGAAAGTCAAAACACTGCACTACACCAGCTACCAAGAAGGAGAAAAATGACTGCTACTGCTGAACCCAGGACACCAACCTATCAGTCCCATCTGGTTTCTTAACAGGGAGAATAGGAGTGTTATGAGGGGACATACAAGGTTCCAGGGTACCTTCCCTTAATAATTCTTCTATTACTGGGCTTAAACCTTCTCTACCTTCCCATGATATGGGGTATTGTTTCACTCTTATTGGTTGTGACTCATTTTTCACAGTTACTTTGATGGAAGGAATATCCAACCCTCCTCTATTTCTTTCTCCTGCCCATACTTCAGGTTTTATTTCTTTTTTCATTCTTCTCGCAATTCAAAGATTTTTACTACCATTTTTCCATTCTCTGGCATCACTCCTATTCCCAATTTTGCTTGTAAGTCTCATCCTAATAAGTTACACCCAGCATCCGGTACTAATAATAAGTCATCAATTACATACTGATCCTCTTCTTGAACTAAGGCTTTTTCAATTATAGGAACTGAAAAACCTTCCCCTTTTGTCCCCACTACCCGAGTTGTTTCCTTTCCCTTTTAACATCCTTGTGGTAATTTAGTCACACAAGTTCTTTCTGCCCCAGTATCAACTAGACAAACAAATTCTTCCTCCTGAGGGCCTAATTTTAAATTTATCAAGGGCTCTTCTTTTATTTCTTCCCCCAGGAGGTAGAGCCCCTGACACCCCTAATCCTCTTGCTCATTCTGCTGGGTTTCTCTGAACACCAACATATCCCTAGCCCATTGTGGGCATTCCCTTTTGAAATGTCCCTTTCTTCCACAATAATAACAATTCCCTGGATCTTCTGGGTTTCCTCTAGGACCTTCTCTTTTAAAAAACGGGGTTTTAGGTTCCAGATGAGGTTTTGGGGAGATTCTTGGACAATTTCTGACAGCCTCCTCCATAGCCACCATAATCTTAGCTTTTGTTCTAGCTTTTTCCTCATCCCTTCTAACATACACCTTCTGAGCCTCCCTCAAGAGTTCATTCAAACCCCTAGTATGCCAATCTTCCAACTTTTCCAGTTTCTTTCTTATATCTGGCCATGAGTGAGTCATAAAATTAACCTTTAATAACTCCTGTCCTGCCTCACTTGCAGGATCTATTCCTGAATATTGTTGAATGCTGCATCTCAGCCTCTCCAACCACTCGGTCGGGGTTTCTTCTTTACCTCGCTGATTATTAAAGGCCTTACTTATATTCTGTCCCCTTGGGGCTGCTTCTCTGATTCCCCGAACTATCAGTGACCTATAATCACCCATACTACCCCTTCCTGCTTCAGTGTTTTGATTCCACTGGGGTCGGGTAGCTGGGAGTTTTTGATCTGCCACTACCCCTCCCTGATTTTCACGTTCCCATATTCTCATTCCTGCATCTCTAATCATTTGCCTCTCCTCAGGAGAGAAGAGGATTCCCATGATTAACTGCATCTCTTCCCAGGTGTAAATGTTTGGTCCCAGAAACTGATCAAACTGTTCTGATAGTCCCACTGGATCTTCTAATAACTTCCTCATTTCCTTCTTAAATCCCCTTACTTCTACACTCGTAAGGGGAGCATTCACAAATCCAACCCCTCCCTGAATCCCAGGCATGGGGACTTCCCTTAAGGGATAAAGTTTAGTCCCTCTGCTTTCCTCCCCCTCCTCTTTCTCTAGCAAGGCAGTTACATGCCTGCACCCTTTTTGCCACTGACGGGTCCTCAGAGGGGCTGTCGGTGTTGCGAGCATCCTTCGGTCATTATTGCTGTCCCCTGAGTCGTGCCTATTCTGATCCACTAATGAGACTGGCGGATCCATATTCACAGGATTATAGGGAGGAGGTAAGTTATCCAGTGGGTCCCATTTCTTTCTTTCTTCCTCCTTGTCCTCTCCTTGTTTTGTTTCTTTTACTCTAAGTATCCTTATCTCTTGTGGCCAGATTTCACCTCTCCAGCATGCTGCATAATCACTCATTTCCTGACTAAAAGGTTCCTTAGCATTAACAAAAAGGGCTAATGTGGCAAATCCAGCCCTCATAAGACCTGTACCGAGGCCAATAAAGTGAATCGGGCCTGATAGGACCTTTGGTCCATTCGAACGTATAATATTGCACCATTTTAGTTTTATCCTTCCCTTTAGTACAAGGGACAAAAACCCAGTTTGCCAACATCCTCCCTAATGGACTGTCGGGGGGGATGCCCAAAGTTATTTTTCTGCTCCCTTTTGTTCCTGGACGAGGTTTACCTGCCCCTTGTCCCATTATTTCCCAGGGAGGTCACTTGCTTTGTCTCTTCACCGGCGCACTCCCTCGCGGGCTATGGGAATTGCGGTTAGAAAGACTCCGCACTTGCTTCGTAGGACAAACCTATGTCTCACGCACACTCCTTCCACCTCCCCTATCCCAGCCACCCAAGTGATACTTACAGTCTGTCTTCTTCTCACCCGGGCCTTGTGCACAAATATTATTGGCTGCTGTGGTGTTTCCTAGGAGGTCCTTCCTCTTCATTGGTCCAAGAGTCCCATGCCGGGGTCGCCGCCGTCAACCCTTGCTGGTGCCTGAGGGAGCTGAAGAGACTGCTGAACTCAGCAGGGTGCACCTTCCATTCGGGACCCCCAAGCTCCATGAAAGAGAGGCTTCGAGTATCCTGGACGAGCCACCATTTGTGAGAAATGTGCCCACTTCTAAAAAAAATTTATTAGGGACAAAGTCAATGGATCAAAGAAAACAGCGCTGGGCCCATGACCATAGCCAGAGGCGCACCGTTATACCCGTACACAAGCTTTTTATCCATTCTCTATTGCATCAGCGGAATACATATTCATAGTTATCCCAAGAACAGGGAGGAATTATTACAATTGCTTCTCTGAAAGGATTTCCATAAGTCTGCCCTGGTCTCCTCCTTTCGGCACATGCTCTCTGCCTCCTGGTGGTCGTCTCGGGGGTCTTTGGGCATGAAGTAAGACATCTTCCTCTAAGGTGAACTTTTCACCCTGGGTCTTGAGCCAGTTCTGACCAGTCCTGTGGGTGTTAGTTCTTTCAGTTTCTCTCACTGGTGTTACACTACAAGATGGTCATGCTTGATAAGCTTTTATCTTGTGCAGGCCACCGATGGTTGGTGAAAGCAAAATTTCATTAACCCTTTACTACCTCTCACACCATTATCAATCTCGCATTCTCACACACACGGGATCCCACAGAAACACTCCACACAGTTACAACACTTGAGACAAGAGACTAAAATGGTATCAAACTAACAATTAACAGTTATAACAACCTGTCACCAATACCAAAATCACAAGACCAAAATCATCATTATACCAAGCCACAAAATAGACACTCCACAGTTACAACACATGAAAGAGAGACAACAATTAATAAAGCATTTACAACAGTCTGTCACCAATACCAAAATCACGAGACCAAAATCATCACTATAACAAGCCACAACATAAGTCAAAAACCAATAAAATCCAAAGCCTTGTCTACAAGACGCCCACTGCGTCTTGCAGGACCCAAACCACAAGATGCCCTCTGCTTCCAGTGGGTGTATACCAAACTGATGCGTGGATTGACTCCACAACTCGTTAAAGTTATAAAGTAGGTATGCTTTTTATTCAGTGCTGAGACGCACGGTGATAATTCCTCAAAGTTATGCGTAACCTCAGTGTTGTTTCCCTCTACATTTATTCTCTAAAGTTATCTATATTCATAAGGTTACACAATATGCCTATACATATTCATGTCCTATCCCCTCTTCATATTATAATGAGCTAGAATGTCCTTTGCACCTGTGCAGTGCCCCCTCTGGTCATTGGCAGGGTTCTCAAGATGAAGTAAATGAGTCTTCCTCTTCTTGAACTTTTCACCTTTTAGTCTTCATGTATGGCCTTAGGGTTTGGTCGGTGTCCCAGCCATAAACCATCTGCTTCTCCCCCTTATCAGGCGTCTGCTTTTCCTTATCAATAGATGCTTATCAGTAGAATCAGGCTCTGCTTTTCCTTGTCAATAGAACTAGGTGTCTGCTTTTCCTTACCAATAGTTAGTGCCTTTGTTCTGCTTAGTAGGCATGATAGGTACAGACAATACTTTTGTTTAAGCAAGTGAATTCCTCTAACCCCCTTGTACAACCCCCTTGTACAACCCTCTTGTTCATTGGTTAACCCTGTATCAAAACGGATGGTAGCAGCCGGGTATATGCTTTTACCCACGAGATTTCCTATCTTGATTTACGGAAGGCTTCCAAACCTTGCATACTCTTACGAAACCAATTTACCAAGCCGAGATGCTCCTTGGATCTTAGAGACTATATAAAAGAAAATAATACCTTTCATGAAGATGGTCCTAGTCTGCTCCCACAGTGATCCGAATGAGTCGAGGGGTCCCTCTGGGAAAAACTCACGAGGGCCCTAGGGAGCCCTGTCCTCAGCGGGTCCTGTAGCCAAGCAGAGAGGGTCCATCTGGGGTGCCAAACTGATTCGGAGAAAACTCCAGGAACAAACTCGCCAACAGAGTTTCAAGTTGACAAGCAGGTATTCTTTATTGAGGCCCCGGGAGACATGGGGTATAGTTCCTCCTAAAGTGTGTCCCCATATTGCTATACAGGCCATCCTTATATGGTCACTGGGCATATTACATCATTTCCCAGAAAGTTTCCCACATCCATACAAAAATGTGGTTTTAAAGGGTCGTTTACTTTTCCCAACAATCTTCATAATCAGCTTAATTAACATTACAGACAAAGCAATCATCATGTCCTTCAACTTTTCAGTTAGTTTAACTGCTCCCATCCTGGACATCTGCTAGTCCCAGATACTCCCCATCCCCAGGCCCTGTTTTTCTATTTTGTTTTTCTTACACTTTTTGTACTAAGGTCCTAAGGACCTGAAACTATGTCAACTACCTTCAAGCACCACTGGTATTTTCCATTACAAAGCCATCACACTTAACATTGCTTAGAACTGATTACATTTTGTGCTTTTGTGCCTCCTTGTCTCACTACTTGCCCAGCCAAAAGAGAACATTAGCCAGTGCCACAGGACAAGACACCCTGTGCCTGTTGGTTGCCAGACCTATGAGTCCTTTCACACTGCTGTTGAAAGCAATGGCAGCCTCCAATCTTGTGGACACGTGGGATGGCTGGGGTGTATAACAACACAGCCACAAGTAATTGATTTGTTAAGATCTGTAAAAAATGGATATGTATCTGAATTTTCATTATATAGTTTGAAACCAATTGTTAGTGCAGAATGTTAACTGTTTATTTGCTAGGCTAGGAACATGAGTGAAAAAATTGTATTAAGAATGTTTGTTTTGTTAGTTTTTATTACCTTATACAGTTTCTAATTAATCAAGACCTTAAGCAAGTGTTGATAGTGAATCTACAAAACAAGGAAGGAGGAGATGTGGGGAGTGAAGGTGATAAAAAATTTGGGAATGAGCTCTGAGGCCTTGGTGCTTTGACAAGCCCTTGGGTGATGAGTTGGAACCCTGAAGGACAGGGAAAGTAAATAAGCAAGCCTTGGGAGGATGGGCCAGGATGGAGTTGTGGCGGGAATCTCAGTTGGAGGCCAGAGGATGTGGGGGTTGTGAGAGGGTCTACAACATTGTGACTGGAATATTTACCTGGAGAGTTTCACAGTGGCCAGTGAGATTGAATGTTGTACGTACGTGCAGGCTGGGAAAGTACCGAACAAGGGGAAAAAAAGGGCTAGGTGGTAATAAACAAGGATTTGAGTCTCTGCATCGACTTGAGTCCGTGTCGTGAAATGCCACAATTATTTACCACTGTGGAATGTATTGAACACCGGTATTACTCAAGCACAGTTGTAACTTTTATTTCCTGGGGAAAATGTACAAGGTCTGTTATCAAGCCAGCACTGGGATCTCTTGTAGTAAGATGGGTTATGATAAAAAAAAAAATTCTAAATCTGACAGTCTGTTCAATGGAGTTCAACTGGAGTATGTGCTGCTGTGCTGTACAGAGATAACCATATCTGAAATGTGGGTTGTAGGTATTGGAAGCACACTCTAGCTAGATGGTACAATGATACGCAGATTGACTCCACAACTCGTTAAAGTTATAAAGTATGTATGCTTTTTATTCAGCGCTGAGACACACGAGGATAATTCCTCAAAGTCATGGGTACCTCAGTGTTGTTTCCCTCTACATTTATTCTCTAAAGTTATCTATATTCATAGGGTTGCACAATACGCCTATACATATTCATGTCCTATCCCTGCTTCGTATTATAATGAGCTAGAAGGCCCTTTGCGCCTCTGCAGTGCCCCTTCTGGTCATTGGCAGGGGTCTCAAGATGAAGTAAATGAGTCTTCCTCCTGTGGGTAGGGGTCTTCAAGATGAAGTAAATGAGTCTTCCTCTTCTTGAACTTTTCACCTTTTAGTCTTCATGTATGGCCTTAGGGTTTGGTCGGTGTCCCAGCCATAAACCATCTGCTTCTCCCCCTTATCAGGCGTCTTCTTTTCCTTATCAATAGATGCTTACCAGTAGAATCAGGTGCCTGCTTTTCCTTATCAATAGTTAGTGCCTTTGTTCTGCTTAGTAGACATGATAGGTTCAGACAGTACTTTTGTTTAAGCAAGCAAATTCCTCTAACCCCCTTGTACATTGGTTAGCCCTCTATCAATCCCCCCTTTTTCTATAAATAGTAAATTCTTTTACTATATTATTTATGAGAGAGCTATCCATGTTCCTTCTATCGATTTATGAAGTGATTTCTATATACATTGTATTATGCCAGGTACAATCATTAAAATAAGTAGTCCTATAGCTAAGATTAAAAGGCCTTGTTTAAGTATTTCCCTGAACCATCCAGTAACTCCTAGGTTATTTAGCCATTTATCCATTCCACCTCCAACAATTCTAAGCTCTTGCATATTTTCCTGCAGTTTTCGCAGCTTAGTATGAATTGATTGAGAATGGTCAGATAAGTTCATGCAGCACATATCTTCGAAACCATCACAACCATGCTGTAACAATATCTTTGTTCCCTCCCGAGCTTCTGTGCTTCTAGTTGGAAAGGCTTCTGGCCAACCTGAAAAGGTGTCTGTTAGTACCAACAAATGTCTATACCCCCTTTTTCTGTCCTTTTGCAAATTCTTTTGCAATATTTTATACACTGCCATTACCATCCAGAGTCTTTTTTGAAATAGTTTTCTGTTTCTACTTGATAATTAAATTTCTTTTTCAATCTTCATAATTTATCATAGATTGTTTACAATTCCAGAAAGAAAATTCTGTTATACCACAAGTAATCTATTATTAATATTCCTGCAACCAGTTGTCTTAACCAGGAGAGATCAGGTAACCATGAAGTTAACTTTTTCCATATTTCCTCTATGGTTGCTGAGATATTTATGATTGCCTTCTCTAATTCACTTACTCCCAAAGATGGAATTAGCCATCACACAAAACATCTCATAAAATGCAGTATTCTGTTCAGCAATAGGGTTAAACCCTCCCTTAACCAATATCCACCTTTCCCTTCAGGAACAGGCCACCACTGAAACATGATACCATCTATACAATTTGACTAGTGACCTACACCTGTGGCATTTAAACAAACATAGTCTCCTATTCTGGTTCCCGGTGTAATATGCCACAGAAAATATATGGACTCAGAGATCAGTATGATCAGACAAAAGCCGTTTATTACAAAGCCTTAATCCCTTAAATACTGTTTCTTACATGCACTTACAGTGATTTGGCATATTATGATCGGATACATGTCTTGAAGACCTTTAGTGACTAACATATAATTGGTTAAGCACAGGTGTGAGAACTTGACCTCGAAACCTTGACAACAGCTCACAGTTCTCATTAACTCAGTGAAATCCATCTTCTTATCTTGCTTGTTTAGGCTTCCTCGGGGCTCTCATGCCCTTTCTGTATCTTTCAGGATTATTCAGAATGTATGTACCAACTATCCATTCTCCTGTGAGAACACTTCCTCCACATCTCCCCCTTTTTGTTTTATATATGGTTTGGATGACTCTACTTGAGCAGGGGATTTGGCCTAGATCATATCTCCAAAATATGCCAACTACAGGCTGCTGGGCCTGCCCCTTTTTTCTCCTGTATGGCTCTCTGGTAACAGGGGAGGCCATCCTTCACATCAAGGTCTGGCATGGCATGTGTCCCCACCCCTCCACGCCTGCTGGGTTGCAGCCAACAGCAGAGCTAAAGGTTCTTCTTGGAGGCTGTCGTGGTTTAAACCCAGTCAGGTAATTCGTTCGCTCACTTCCCCCCCCGTTCTTGCCCTCCCCCTGCTCTCGGAGGGACGGAGAGGAGAATCGAAAAGAATGCAACTCCCACGGGCTGAGATAAGAACAGTTTAGTAACTAAGGTATAACACAGATCACTACTGCTACCACCAATGATAATAATGATAAAGGAAATAACAAGGGAAGAGAATACAACACCTCAACACCAGCCGACCGATAACTCACCCCCCAAGCCCGACCAAGCTCCGACCGATACCTCCTCCAACCCTGCAGTCTCCCAGCCCTTCCGGCTAACTCCCAGTTACATCCTGGGCATGACGTGCTGTGGTATGGAATACCTCTTTGGTCCATTTGGGTCAGGTGTCCTGTCTCTGCTTCCTCCCAGCTTCCCCTCCTCCCTGGCAGAGCATGAGGCTCACAAAGTCCTTGGCCAAACCAAAACATCGCTATCAGCTCTGTTCCCAAGCTGAAAGTCAAAACACTGCACTGCACCAGCTACCAAGAAGGAGAAACATGACTGATACTGCTGAACCCAGGACAGAGGCAAACACAGAGGCCAACCCAGTCTTGCCCTTTACTGTGGCAGCAGGCCTTTTGTCAGCCTCAGTCCTTGTACCTTGTTGTCAATGCAGAGTTTCACCTGCTTCAGCCAGTAACAAGCTGCTACTATGGCAAAGCACACACACATTTACATTAGCAGAGTAACTATTACAGGGTACAGCAGCATGTTGAAAAGGCTGATGGCAGTGAGGGACTAGCCAAAGAAATTTCTTACCAGTGGAATTCTCCCACCCTCTTAATTTGTTCTATTGCCTGCTTTATAACACTACCATTGTATTAAAATCTTTCTAGTTTTTGCCTTAGCATTTCCTAGCAGCTACTGCAAATTTCCATACTCTAACATCTCTTTTACAAGTGACAAATCTATACAATACAAGGCATAGTTTCTTATTAGCATCTAGCTAGTAAATACAGGTGGTTTTATACACAAAATCACAACCTCTAATAATAGTTACCTTACAAGCACACATATTCAGGATGTTACTTTCCATTTGTCCCCAAGTGATGTTTTGCAATCACTTGTTTTTTCTCTTCCTCTATCTCATTCTTCTTGGGGTATTCACGGTCAGCTCCTGTAGCTGAGGCATCAGGTTTTTCCATTCGTCTGTCCAGCTAATGGCAAGGCTTGACAAACTTTGCAGGCAGTCGCCATGGACCTGTAATCAGGAGGACGCAAATATACCCCCTCCCCCAGGTTATCAGTTCTTGAGAAGTAGACAGGTTAAACTGCACATTGTTAACTGTTGAGGAGTTTGCTGCATCATTGCCTTTTTTTTTTTTTTTTATGATACAAAGTTGCTCACCCTACAAGCGCCGGCCTGCTCAGCAGCAGCTACAGCTGCCTGCCTGCTTCAGCAGCAACCATAAGTACCTGCCGGCAACCACACTTTTGCATTAACCCTTTCATGCCCGAAATGTTAAACAGCTACCCGTTAAAAACTTTTACATGAACCCAAAAACAAAAAATACACAGAACACTGTCTGCCCTCAACACACACATGCACACACGTATGGGATCCCACAAGCACGCTCCACACAACTACAATATTTGAAGCACAAAATCCAGACAATTATTACTCCCACTACATGGTCCCACGTACAGAATGTGGCACAAGGGCCCTGTGAAGACTACCAGGAAACCAGCTCTGAGAAGCATCATCGCAGTGCGAGGTGGCAGGCTCAACCTTAGCAGGCGTCCCCGCAGAGGCCCTGCCTCCCCCACATCATATGAGTCTTCAGCTTTTATACTGACCAAAATGCACACTCATTCCGACACAGGTGGCCAGCCTATGTTGGAAGAAGTGGCCAGCAATATCTATACAGGTCTTCAAAGGTCGATAGAAACCTGGACATACTTATATTTACCAACTTCTAGTACATGAGTATCACAGAGAAACTGTATTAAATGAGTTGTATATGGCCTCCCAAGTCCACGGTCCATCACAGTATGCCCAATACCCCTGATAAGAGCATACGAGAGACCTTCCCACCACCAGAAACGCACACAATAGGCCTGTATCCTGCTCTGGTCTCGCTTCCCTGGAGGTTCGGGGTGGGTTTGGTTTTTTGTTTTTTTTACTTTAAGGTAAAAAAGGTTGCTCCCTTCACTTTAAGAAGGACTGAAAGCATCCATAAAATGCATGTCCTGAGCTCAAATTTCAATTCATTCAATCACTGACAAAGAGGGTGTCCTGGAGCGGTGCTGACTCTTTCCACGGTTTCACCCATCGAGCTGGCACCCACCGCAGACCGGAATCTGTAATTACACACATATAACCTCAACCAGTTAGTTTTACTTTCACAGGACCTTTCCAAATGCCTGTTTCCAAATCCTTGTACTGGACCAGAATACCCCAACTTTTAGTCATATAACCTGAACCTAATGCCTGACCATGTATTATAGCAGGGGGGTCATTAAAGTCTCCTGTCAATCCCACAAAATTCGTAACATATACAGCTTTCTGTATCCTTGCTACCGGTGTAAGTCCTTCCCCCGTTTTTTGTTTTTCCAACAGTTATTTCAAAGTTTGATGTGTTCGTTCAATAATAGCTTGTCCTGTAGGAGAATGTCAAGTGTCAATAGTAACATGGACATATTTCAATTTCCCAAAAGAGGGTACATGAGTCACATCCATTTGCCGAAGCTGAAGAGGCTGGAGGCCTCGAGGGTTGACTCCAAGGCCTATACCTACTGCTTGGCCTTGACAATCGGGACAAGATTGCACAACACCTCAGTCATCTGTTAGGGACAGTCCAAATTGTCGAACTAACATTTTTGTTGATTGATGGAAGAAGTCATGGGATGCTTGAGCTTGTTGAAAAAAATTTACTGAGGGTCCTGCCCATGCTGGGGCAACTAATTTATCCACTTTGTTATTGCCTTCACTAAGGCTTCCTGGAAGGCCTGAATGACTATGAATATGCATAATAAAATATGTACATTTATGAGTATTCACAAGATGTAATAAGGTTTTTAACAAGATCCACAGCCTGTGATTAGGGACTTCTTGTAAAATTGCCCTTTCTATAGGTTGAACAATGCCTACAACATATAAAGAATCTCAGACAATATTAAGAGGGGTGTCAGGCAATCGCTGAAATACTGCAATAACAGCACTTAGCTCTAGTGTTTGTAGTGAATTGGAAAAATGACCAAGTATCTTCTGCTCTTTCCAGCCGTCATCTGTTTGCCAAACATATCCGGCTGTGTGATTGTTTTTGCTTGCATCTGTAAAGACAGTTAATCCTACAACAGGTTTACTAGAATAAAAGGTAACATCTTCAAACTGATTATTCTTTAGCATTGTAGACATTTTATGAGGTGGAAAATGTATATTAAGAGGACCAGCAAAACCTATCGGAGCAGACTGAAAAGCAGAGCTAGATTGTTGTGCCCAGTCTAATCATACCCTGGTAAGTGGCAAACAAATTTGTAATGGATCACAGCCCATAATTTCCTGACAACGTGAACGACCTCATGCAATCAGAAGAGCAAATACTTCTAACCAAGTAGTTACAGTTTTATGTAATTGATAAGGCAGGAAAACCCATTCCAAAATGCATAAAGGATCAGTCTTTTGAAGATCCCACTGTGCTAGTAGACTAAATAGATGATACTCACTGTTGACAATAAACAGAATAACCTGTAAATCTGGATTCCATTGAGAAGCATAAGAGGTAGTGATTTTTGTCATGATGTGATCTAAGGCCTCATACCAAGCTTTTGATAGAACTCTTTTTTGTTCTGCCTTTGACTCACCCTTTAAAAGGGGCATGAGATTGGTTAGATCATCATATGTGATTCCACACAAAGGACGGACTCATTGGATATCAATTTCTTCACGTCAGAAAAGGTTTTTATCTGTGTGGTAATTTTAACTTTTTGAGGCCTAATATCAGTTCCGGAAATGATCCACCCAAGATATTTCCAAGGGGCTTCACGTTGCACCTTGTCTGGTGCAATTACCAGTCCTGCTTTTGCTAATTCTGATTGTAGCAGGCAGAGCAGGTGGTCCTTATTTAAATCTTTGCCTGTAATTAGGATATCATCCATATAGTGATAGATAACACATTTTTGCAGTTTTTGTCGGATCGGTTGCAATGCCCATGCAACATACAGTTGACAAATAACAGGAGAACTTTTCATACCTTGAGGTAAACAGTCCATTTATATCTCTTAGCAGGCTCTCCTTTGTTAATTACTGGGACAGAGAAAGCAAATTTTTCACTAAATCAATTATTATTAAATCCCAACCCTGAGGTATCATTGAAGGGCTAGGCAAGCCAGGTTGCAAAGCTCCTATGTCTTTCATAAATGCATTGATAGCTCTGAGGTCATGTAGCAGTCTCCATTTTCCATTTTTCTTAGGAATGGTAAATATTGGAGTATTCCACGGACTAGTGGATGGCACAATATGGCCTGCTTATAACTGTTCATTGATCAATTAGTGAATATGGGACAGCTTTTTTTTGCCAGTGGCCATTGATCAACCCAGACAGGTGTTTCAGTAAGCCATTGCAATTTATAGGTTGGCCGTCCTTCAGTGGCCGCCACTAAAAATTTCCTGTGGTCAGTTTCATTCCCATTTGACTGAAAGCATCTCGTCCAAGCAATGCAATAGGAGAAGGCATAACATACGGTCTAATTTGGGTATGACTTCCATCAGACATAAACACATCCACCAATTCTTTACTGATTTGAGTTGATTGCATTCCCCCTATTCCAACAACTCCTGCTGAACAGACAGCTTAATTGTTTGATTATCTCAACCTCTTATAGAGACTTGGTCCTCAGGTTTGTGCTTTGCTATGTCTAAAGCAAATAAAATTCGTGGTATTCCTGTGAAATCCCAGGCCTGATTTCCTCTAATTTTTGGCCCCATCTGAGGTACTTTTGCCTCAAATGGAATTAATTGAGCTATTTTCGAATTTTCAGGGATGTTGACTGGAGGAGCATGTGTTTGCACCATGATCCCAGTATTTACACTCTCCTCCCTAGGAGACTCCCACCCCGGCAAAAAATCTGGGAGATTAAGTTTAGAGGCAGTAGCAGCACGAAAAGGGTTAACATCAGTTTGTTTCGGCTGCTCAGTAGCCGCTACTGGCTCCCGAGTATCAGCTGGAGCTACCACCGGTAAAGGCGTTATTGACACAGGATTCGTACCTTACGGCGTGCCAGTTTTTGGCCAGAATATTTTATGCCCGAAACTGAGACAAGGGGGCACAAAATCACAAAATGGAATAAAGAAACCTTTACCTGCTTCAAAGGCTGCCAGAAGTGATGAAGACTGTTGGAAGAAGTAAAATGCCCCTCAGAGACCACAACCACAATTCTGTACACATGTGGGGAACTTTCTAGAACATTATGTAATCCATACGTAGCCTCATGATTATGTATGTATGCCCAGTGGCTATAAAAGGACGGCTTGTGTGGCAATGGGGAGAAACACGCTAGGAGGAGCTATCCCCCATGTCTCCCGGCGCCACAATAAAGAATACCTGCTTATCAGCTTGAAAACTTTGTTGGCAAGTTTGTTTCTGGAGTTTTCTCCAAATCAATTTGGCACCCCAGATGGGACCTTCTCTGCTCGGTTGCAGGGTCCGCTGAGGACAGGGCTCCCTAGGGCCCTCAGGAATTTTTCCCGGAGGGACCCCTCGACTCATTCGGATCGCTGCGGGAGCAGACAAGGACCATCTCATAAAAGGTATTCTTTTCTTTTATATGGTTTGCAAGGTGCAGGGGGCATCTCGGTTTGGTAAATTGGTAAGCATACGCATGGTTTGGAAGCCTTCTGTAAATCAAGATAGGAAATCTCGTAGGTAAAGGTGTGTACCCTGCTGCTAGCATACGTTTGGTAGACACCCACAAGAAGCAGGGGGCTTCTTGTGGTTTGGGTCCTGCAAGACACAGGGGGTGTCTTATAGGAAAAGTTTTGGATTTTACTGGCATACACCCATAAGAAGCAGGGGGCTTCCTGAGGTTTCGGTCCTGAAAGACGCAAGGGGTGTCTTGTGGAAATGGTTTTGGATCTTGCTGGTATTTATTTTGTGGCTTTTTGCATAAGGATTTTGGTCTTGTCATTTTGGTATCAGTGACAGACTGTTATAATTGAGCGGGGGCATCTTGTGATTTGGGTCTTGTGGAAATGGTTTTGGGTCCAGTGTGCTATCAACAGCCCATAAGGGATTTGATTCAGTGATGCTGTCAGTGTGGGTCCCTGAATAGGTTAGTCGAATCACCCTTCGATACAGTGGGCTGTCTAGTACGTCCCACAGCGGGACGCAGACAGGCTGGTCGGGCACAAGGGTCTCGTCCTTCTTGGGACACTGGCAGGCTGGTCAACTCTAAAGGGTTCCAGGAAACCCCCCTATTAATGTTACAATATGGTCTGAGCCATAGGGGTTAGGATGTATTCCTTTTGATTCTACTGGTATTTGTTTTATTTTGTGGCTTTTTACAGTAATGATTTTGGTATTGGTGACAGGATGTTATAACTGTGTTATTAACTGTTGTTTGGTTGGTTGAATTTTAGTCTCTGCCTTTGTCTCAAGTGTTGTAACTGTGTGGAGTGTGTCTGTGGGATCCCATTTGTGTGCGTGTGTGTGTGTGAATGTGAGATTGATACTGAAAAATCAGCAGAGTGAAGACATCTTGAAAAAGAGTCTTTTGGGTGCATTTTGGCACACTGGAAAGAACTTGGAGAGTCTCCTGGGAGCTCGGTAAATAAGAAAACATTGGTAAAATATTGTAACTGATGGTGGCTTTGTATACTTTGGAAGATAAGCAAAAATGGCCTAAAAAAGGAGCTCTGAACTATAACACATTGTTACAATTAATGCTGTTTTGAGGAAGCAAGGAAAATGGGATGAAGTAATGTATGCAGATATGTTTTTCACTTTAAGAAATCACACGGAGTGACAGACTGAATGCAAAATTAATATAGCTCCACCAGATTCCTTAATTTTGGCTTTGGAAAAGGACAGGGAAAAACTGAAAGTTAAGCTCAAGGGATGTTCAGTCTGTGATATTGGGGAAAGATGTTTGAAGCTAAAAAAACAGTAATCAGGAAGATAGGTTGAAAATTATGTATCACAGGTACCTCTGAGAGAAGCAGCCTCTCTATCCATCCTATTTGATATTGATAAGGAGGAAGAGATTTGTGTCACTGGCAACAAGCGGCACATTCACGTTCAGAGTTAAGAAGGGGTTAAACCAGAAGTGCAGTTGCAGAGGCAAGCATCTGCAGCCCCTGTGCTGGGGCGACCAGCTGTGAAAAAAAAGAAGGGAAAACCAAGGGGGAAAGAGGAGGAGCTCGAGTAGCTCCTGTGTTTGAGCATGGGAGGAGTTACGACGGGCAAAAGTGGGGGAGTGGCTCTTCTGTGGAACCCGATCGGTGTGCGGGCTATGGGGAGTTTGGACGTTGGAAGTGAGACTGCCCTGGGGGGACGGGGGGACGGGGACGGGGGGGCAGTGCCATGGGGTGGCTCCGGTGACTGAACTGGAACTAGACTGACAGGGACCTGGGGAATCTACCCTAGCAGATCCACTGATTAAATTAAAACTAGGGACTAGAGGAAATAAAGAGGAATTTTAGTGGATACAGGAGCAACTTATTTGGTGTTAACTCAGAGAGAAAAGAGTTTGTTACAGATGTGGGAGCTACTGGACACCAAGAAAAAGCAGGAAAAAAAAAAGGCATTCTATCTGAAACCTTTAATGTACAAACTGGGAAAACAAATAGGAATGCATAAATTTTTATGCATGCCAAATTCTCTAAAATCTTCATTGGGGCGAGAAGCAACATTTAAAGAAGGCAAAATGGAATTTAGAGTTAAAAACAGTCAGTTAATTGCAGTTTTGAGTTTATCTTTAATTCAACAGAAAAGCAAAAAGGACGACCACCCTGAAATAGAAGAAATCCTTAATCAGGTATATGTGGGAGTATGGGCATCTGAAGTTCCAGGTAAGGCAAAAAATGCTTTGCCTGTTAAAGTGGAAATAAAAAGGGGGGGCCTGCCCAATTAGAATGAAACTATATCCCTTTAAATTAGAAGATCAAAGGGAAACAAAGAAAATCATTGATAAATTTTAAAATATAGATTATTAATTGAATGGGAATTGGAATATAATACTCGTACCTGGACAGTAAAAAAATATAATGGGAAAACTTGCAGATTGGTTTACGATGTCAGGGTAATCAACAAAATTGCAGAGGATATTTGTCTAGTAGTAGCTAATTCGTATGATTTATTGACTAAATTGAATAATAATCAGAAATAGTTTGCTGTCCTGGATTTAAAGGACACTTTCTTTTATTACCATTGGCCAAAGAAATCTGGAATTTATTTGCTTTCTAACGAGAAAATCTTGACACCGGAAGAAAATCTCGACACCGGAAGAAAATCTCAATTAACTTGGACAATATTACCTCAAGGGTTTTAAAACCGTCCAGCAATTTTTGGAAATCAGTTAGCATGAGAATTAGAATCATGAAAGCCATCTGCTCAGCCGGGGACTCCGTTAAAATAAGTGGATGACCTATTTATTGCTACAGAAACAAAGGAAGAATGTGTCCAGTGGGCAGTGGAATTATTAAATTTCCTGGGTCTGAATGGTTATTGGGTATCCAGACAAAAGGCCCAAATAATCCAAACTCAAGTTTCCTACCTAGGATATAAAATAACAGGAGGACAGAGAAAACTTGGAGCAGCCAGAAAAGAAGCCATTTGCCAGACTCCACAACCGCCGACTGTCAAGGAGCTCCGGACATTCCTGGGAATGACAGGATGGTGCAGACTTTGGATTCATGATTATTGCGTTCTGATAAGACCACTATATATTAACTGTTGAAGGGAAACCCTCCCTCTTTGGACTGGACTGATAAAGCAGAGGAGGATTTTAGAAATTTAGAGTTAATGAGAGCTCCAGCTCTGGTACTTCCGGATGGGACCAAACTGTTTTGGCTATATTCCTATGAAAAACAAGGAATAGCCCGGGGGGTCCTTGTTCAGAAACTAGGACCATAAAGAAGGGCCATGGTGTATTTTTCAAAACAGCTGGATGAAGTGAGCAAAGGATGGCCTGGATGCCTAAGGGCTGTGGCAGCAGTTGTCATGAATATTGAAGAGGCTCGCAAATTCTCCTTGGGACAAAAGATTACTGTGCAAGTGTCCAATGTGGCATCAGCAGTCCTGGAACAGAAAGGAGCCCACTGGTTATCTCCTTCACGTTTTTTAAAATATCAGGCCACCATTGTAGAACAGGATGATATAGAAATTGTAGTCACTGATGTTGTGAATCCAGCATCCTTTTTGCAGGAACAATCGACAGAACCACTAACACACGACTGCTTGGCCACCATAGAGACTGTATATTCGAGCCGACCAGACTTGAAAGAAAAACCTCTGGAAGATGCTGATTCTTGGTTTACTGATGGTAGTAGCTTCATGAAAAATGGCAAACAAAAGGCAGGATATGCTGTTACCACCACTTCACAGGTAATAGAAGCTAAACCTTTACCTGCCCACACCTCTGCCCAGAAGGCAGAAATAATAGCATTAATGAGAACCCTGGAATTGGCTAAAGATAAAAGGATAAATATTTGGACTGATTCTAAATATGCATTTGGTGTGGTACATGCACATGGTGCTATCTGGAAAGACTGAGGACTTTTGAACACACAAGGGAAACAGATTAAACATGCTACAGAAATTCTACAATTACTGGAAGCTGTTCAGCTACCTGAAGAAGTAGCTATTATGTACTGTAAAGGACATCAACAAGGTGACTCTGATCAGGAAATTGGAAATAATTTGGCTGATTTTGAAGCCAAACCAGCACCTGAACAATCTAAAATCATGTCCTTAATCCCTGACGGCAAGCTAACAATTGGGAAATCTGAACCTAGATATTCAAAAAAGGATAGAAAATTGACTGAGGATCTAAAGGGACAGGAAAATAAAGAGGGTTGGGCTCAAATACCTGATAGGCAAATTGTAATCCCCTATAACCAACTCTGGAAGTTAGTTCAGGAAGAACATAATAAAACTCATTGGGGTAGCAACTCTTTGTATAAATATTTAGACAAACAAATTGTAGGAAGGACCCTATACACCACCGTTCAATTAGTGACAAAACAATGTCAGTTATGTCTTAAGAATAATCCTAAAACTGAAAATAGAAATCAAATTGGGAAAACTGGGAGAGGAAGTTATCCGGGACAGCAGTCGCAAACAGATTTTTCTGAATTACCAAGAAAGGGGGGTTATCGATATCCGTTGGTGTTAATGGATACTTTTTCAGGCTGGCCAGAAGCATTCCCTTGTAGGATAAATAATTCAAGACAGGTGATCAAAACATTATTAAATGAAATAATACCTTGTTTTGGAGTACCAGCAGCAATTTCTTCTGACTGGGGTTCACACTTGAGTTCAAAATTGTTAAAAGAAATTAGCAAAAAATTAGAAATTGATTGGAAACTACATGTTCCATACAGGCATCAGGCCAGTGAGCAAGTAGAAAAGATGAACCATCTGATTAAACAACAGATTAGTAAAATATCTCAGGAAATGTATTTATATTGGTACCAGGCCTGACCACTGACTCTATTGAGAATTCGAACTAAACCCTGGTCTAAAGAAGAGGTCAGTCCATTTGCGATTTTGTATGGAAGACCATATCAGTCCCAGTTTAAAGGAGAAAGTCTTCAGGAAGTGGTAGAAGGCTATCTCCGACAGTTTCTGATCAAGCTGGGAAAACAATTGGAGGAGATAAATAAGAGAATTGTAGGGATAAGAGCAAGAGGTCTGGATTATCTGATTCACCCTTTCAGATCTGGAGAAGGGGTTTATGTTGAGAATTTTTCAGGAGATCCTCTACAGAAGTGGAGCGGACCATACCAGATATTACTGACCACCTTTACAGCAGTGAAGATAAAGGAACAACCTCCTTGGATACATTATTCAAGAATTAAGAAAGCACCAGACCCTGAGAAGACATGGCGGATCAAACCTTCAGGACCCTTACGTATGAAATTGCGTTGGTCATAATTTGGACTCATATGATAACTGGCACACAAACTTGGGGCCAGAATTTATACCCGAAATTAGTGCAGAATGTTGCTAATTTTTTTAATCATAGTGACTGTTGGGTATGTGCACAGTTGCCTAAATCAGGAGAAATCCTGGATCTCCCATTAATTGGAGTTCCGATTCCTAACACCATCTACATGCACAAATTTTTGGGTGAACACTAGCAATCTGTATTCAAAGGAAAGGTTAAAATTTGGAATAGTTAATCCTAATCCAGCTAATAAATATTACACCTGTTCACAAAGATGTATTACAACAGGAACCAGGGTAGGAGATCATACTTGTTTAAATGCCACAGATGTAGGTCACCATTCAAATTGCAATCATACTATTAATATAGATGATATCGTAGTTCTGTGATGGACCATTCCTAAAGGGAAAGGATGGTATTGGTTATGTGGAGAAAATGCTTATAAGACTGTAACCCCAACTAGAAGGGGGCATGCACCTTAGGTGCTCTAATACCTAATTTTAACCAGCCTCTCTAAAGCAGTATTACAAAACTGAATGGCTCTAGACATGTTATTGGCATCACAAGGAGGGGTTTGTTCCATAATCAATGAAAGCTGTTGTTCCTATATAGACCAAAGTGGCAGAATTGAAACAGATCTGGAGGAAATTTGGAAACAAACTAAGATATTTCATGAAATGGCCATGGATGACACCTCCTGGGGTTTTGAAGAAATATGGAAAAAGTTAACTTCATGGTTACCCAATCTCTCCTGGTTGAGGCAACTGGTTGCAGGAATATTGATGTTAATTTTTTTAATATTGATTACTTGTGGTATGATACAATGTTCCCTCTGGTGTTGTAAATGGCCTATGATTGGAAAAGGAATGAAATTAAGCACCAAGTAAAAATAGGAAATTATTTCAGAAAGAATTTTGATGGTAATGGTAATATATCAAATGTTGCAAAAGAATTTGCAAAAGGACAGAAAAAGGGAGGAATTTGAGACAAGGGGGCACAAAATCACAAAATGGAATACAGAAACCTTTAGAATTAGTTTTAAGTAATGTTAAGTTTGATGGCTTTCTAAAAATAGCAATGGAAAACTACTGAGTTGCATGATACATAGAGAAAAAAATAGAGTACAGCTAGAGAACATACTGAGAATTCTTGTACAAGATAAATTGTTATAGTTGTGACATAGTTTAAGAAAAACAGTCTAGAAGAAGAGGACACAGGGATAAGGAGTATCTGGGAACCGCAGGTGTCCTGGATGGGCTACAGTTAAACTAACTGATAAGTAGGAGGACAGAAGGATTATTATTTCTCTGGTGCTAAGGAACCAATTAAACTGGGATGAGCAACTACTGCGCATGCTTCAAAGGCTGCCTGAAGTGATGAAGATTGTTGGAAGAAGTAGACGACCCTCAGAGACCACCACCACAATTCTGTACACATGTGGGGAACTTTCTGGAAAATTATGTAATCCATATGTAGCCTCCTGAACATGGATGTATGCCCAGTGGCTATAAAAGGACGGCTTGTGTGGCAATGGGGAGACACAGGTTAGGAGGAGCTATCCCCCGTGTCTCCCGGCGCCGCAATAAAGCATACCTGCTTGTCAGCTTGAAAACTTTGTTGGCAAGCTTGTTCCTGGAGTTTTCTCCGAATCAAAACAGACAACACTACCATGGCTGTAACACGGGGAGCTGAATCTAATGTAGGTGACGAGCCCTGATGTTGTGAAGGCGAGTCAGAGAGAGCTGTAAAAGTGGATTTTGCTGCCTGTTTCTCAGCCTTCTTTGTGGCTAGTGTCTCTTTCAGTAGTAGCCAGGAGGTAGCAAGAGACTTTGCCTCCTTAGACGCACAAGTAACTTGATCCCACAGGCATGCCCCAGTTTTTTTCCAAGTCCCGAGATCAAAAGCTTCATCAAGCCCCTGGATAAGCTCTTTTTCTTTATTCCAGAGCAATAGTCTTTTTAACAGATTATCGTCATATTCTATCCCTCTCACTGAGAGGATATGCTGGAAGAGCTTAAGGATGACCATTTTTTTTTTCCCCATCCTAACCCTCTTCCAGACCTTGTCGGTGTTACCTTATTTGCACTGCGCAGTGTCTTCCGGGCTCAAAAGGCTCTGTTCCGAGGCGTCTACTTCCCAATCCTGGTTCTGCCGCATCGAACCCAGCTGACTGTCGTGGTTTAAACCCAGTCAGGTAATTCGTTCGCTCACTTCCCCCCCTTTCTTGCCCTCCCCCTGCTCTCGGAGGGACGGAGAGGAGAATCAAAAGAATGCAACTCCCACGGGTTGAGATAAGAACAGTTTAGTAACTAAGGTATAACACAAATCACTACTGCTACCACCAATGATAATAATGATAAAGGAAATAACAAGGGAACAGAATACAACACCTCACCACCCGCTGACCAATAACTCGCCCCCAAGCCCGACCAAGCTCCGACCGATACCTCCTCCAACCCTGCAGTCTCACAGCCCTTCCGGATAACTCCCAGTTACATCCTGGGCATGACGTGCTGTGGTATGGAATAGCTCTTTGGTCAGTTTGGGTCAGGTGTCCTGTCTCTGCTTCCTCCTGGCTTCCCCTCCTCCCTGGCAGAGCATGAGGCTCACAAAGTCCTTGGCCAAACCAAAACATCTCTATCAGCTCTGTTCCCGAGCCGAAAGTCAAAACACTGCACTGCACCAGCTACCAAGGAGGAGAAACATGACTGCTACTGCTGAACCCAGGACATTATCCACCCCTTATTCCATACCATTCACGTCATGCTCAGATCCCACATTTTCAATATACCATCACTCTTATCTCGGTGCACTCTTATCTTAGTGCATGGACCAGTCCCTATAAAGCTGCTGCGTCCATCTGGTCCATGTCAGGCTCCATCTCTTGTAACAGTCTTCCAGAGCAGGAGAGACTGTGTGCAGTGTTCACACTTGTGAATAACCTGGGCAATAGTGTCCATTGTTAAGTCCACCCCTCGATCATGAGTCCATCTCTGTGTTGCATCTCTGCTCTGATGACCTGAAGTGCCATGGGCCCACCAGGCTTAAAATAATTCACTGTCCCCTTAAGCAGTTTCTGCTGCTTGTTGCTGGGGACTCCATACAGCTGCCTTCCATCTCCAATGCTTCCAAAGCACTGGAGGGGCCCAGTGGACTAGATACTTGCCCATACTGTCCCACACACCCTGCCACTCATGACTGTCCAGCCTTGGGGAAAATCTCTTGGTCCCCCTATATTGTTGTCTAACCCCAGACAAGACCCAAACCTGACTCTGCTTAACTTTTGAGATCAGACAAAATGGTTGTGGGTAGAACACAGCCTGTGTGTGTGCCAACATGCTGATCCCCATCACAATCAGCAGGCAGGTCCCAGGGATACCCAAAGGCCATTCAGAGCCTTCAGAACTCTCAAACGATGCTGCTGTGCTTGTCACTGGGGCTGGTGTAGCTGCTGTGCTTGCCGGCTCTCCCACCACCGACTTCTCTTTTCCTGAGTCCAGCTCTTCCTCCTCTGCCTTGCTGGGAAGTGCTGCGTGGTCTCCTGCATCCTCCTGGGGCTCGGCGGGTGGCTGCCGGGGAATGCTCTCGGCCGTCGCGGGGCTGGGCTCCTCCGCGGGGCTCGGCTCCTCCGCGGGGCTCGGCTCCTCCGCCGCCTTCTCCCACTGCTCGGCAGCCGCTTCCTTCTGCTCCTCGACCGCCCCGGCCTCCTCCACCGGCAGCCGTCCCCTGGCGGCCTCCGGCCCCGCTCCCGCCGCCGCTTGGTCCCCGGGGCCGCTCTCCCGGGCCGCTTCAGCAGCCGCCGGCTCCCGGGACCGCTCCCCCTCAGTTCCCCGCAGCCTCACGAAGATGGAGAGTAGGGCGAGGGCCAGGACGGTGAAGAGCAGCCGGACGGCCAGGTACAAGTCCCCGGCCACGTCCGTCCTGCCCTGCTGCTGGAGCCCACCCGTATTACAAGCCATTGCCATAAAGCACAGTGAGACAAGAACCTTAGCCCAGGCCCCACACTTGATAAACACTAACACAGCAAATACCGGCTCTAAGTAAGTTACAACGGTCTGAAGCTGTGAGATCAAGAAGAACAACTCTGATACCCAATAAATCAGCATTGTGACGAATGACTATTAATCCAGTCAAATCTGTCGTTATCTCAACCCTTCCTGCCCCACGTTGGGCGCCAAAAAGAACTGTCGTGGTTTAAACCCAGTCAGGTAATTCGTTCACTCACTTCCCCCCCTTTCTTGCCCTCTCCCTGCTCTCGGAGGGACGGAGAGGAGAATCAAAAGAATGCAACTCCCACGGGTTGAGATAAGAACAGTTTAGTAACTAAGGTATAACACAAATCACTACTGCTACCACCAATGATAATAATGATAAAGGAAATAACAAGGGAACAGAATACAACACCTCACCACCCGCTGACCGATAACTCGCCCCCCAAGCCCGACCAAGCTCCGACCGATACCTCCTCCAACCCTGCAGTCTCACAGCCCTTCCGGATAACTCCCAGTTACATCCTGGGCATGACGTGCTGTGGTATGGAATAGCTCTTTGGTCAGTTTGGGTCAGGTGTCCTGTCTCTGCTTCCTCCTGGCTTCCCCTCCTCCCTGGCAGAGCATGAGGCTCACAAAGTCCTTGGCCAAACCAAAACATCTCTATCAGCTCTGTTCCCGAGCCAAAAGTCAAAACACTGCACTGCACCAGCTACCAAGGAGGAGAAACATGACTGCTACTGCTGAACCCAGGACACTGACGTACCTGCGGCTCTGCGTTTTCCACTTTCTTCGGTGCCATGTGCTTTAATTCCTCCAGTTTCAATATGAAAAATAGGTGGGGGTCCCTGTTGGGGTGCCATTTGCCACAGAAGATATATGGAATCAGCCAGAGATCAATATGGTCAGACAAAAGCTGTTTATTACAAAGCCTTAACCCCTTAAATACTGTTTCTTACATGCACTTACAGTGATTTGGCATATTATGATTGGATACATGACTTGAAGACCCTTAGTGACTAACATAATTGGTTAAGAACAGGTGTGAGAACTTGACCTTGAAAGCTTGCCAACAGTCCACAGTTCTCATTAACTCTGTGAATTCCAGCTTCTTCTTATCTTGCTTGTTTAGGCTTCCTCAGGCCTCTCATGGCCTTGCTGTATCTTTCAGGATTATTCAGAATTTATGTACCAATTATCAATTCTCCTGTGAGAACACTGCCTCCGCAGTAATACATAAAATTGTTTAGTTTGTTTCCAGATTTCCTCCAGATCTGTTTCAGGAAGGCCCTCATCTTCACCTGATTCAGGCAACTGTGCACACACCCAACAGTCACTACAATTAGCAAATTTACTAACATTCTGCATTAATTTCAGGTATTAGTCCCAAGCTGGTATGTCATTTTTCACATAAATCCAAATTATGATTGATATAGTTTCATATGCGAGGGTCCTGAAGGTTTGATCCGCCATGTCTTCTCTGGTTCTGGTGTTTTCTTTATTCTTGAAAAACATATCAAGCAGGTGGTTCCTTTATCTTCACTGCTGTAAAGGTGGTGAATGTTATCTGGTACGGTCATCTCCACTTCTCCCGTAGAGGATCTCCTGAAAAATTCTTAACATAAACCCAGTCTCTGGATCTAAAAGGGTGAGTCGGATAATCCCTTCTTTTCGACCGAGGTTCAGTTCAAATTCTTAAAAGAGCCAGTGGTATGGCTTGGTACCAATATCTTGACATATTTTACTAATCTGTTGTTTGATTATTTTTTTCTACTTGCCCACTGGCCTGAGGCCTGTACGGAACATGTAGTTGCCAATCAGTTTCTAATTTTTGCTAATTTCTTGTAGCTATTTTGCACTAAAGGGTGAGCCTCGGTCGGAAGAAATTGTCTCTAGTACTCCAAGACAAGGTATTATACTGTTGAACAATGTTCCAATTACTTGTCTTGCATTATTTATTCTACAAGGGAATGCTTCTGGCCACCCTAAAAAAGTATTCGTTAACACTAACAAATATTGGTAACCTCCTGTTCTCGGTAATTCAGAAAAACTTATTTGCCAGTGCTGTCCCGGAAAACTTCCACCCCAGTTGTACCAATTTGATTTCTATTTTCAATTTTAGGATTATTCTTGAGACAGAGCTGATATTGTCACTATTTGAACTATGGTATAGAGATTCCTTCCTGCAATTTGTTCATCTAAGTATTTATACAAAGACTTGCTACCTCAATGAGTTTTATTATGTTCCTATAGGGGATTCTAATTTGCCCATCAGGCATCTGAACCTAATCTTCTTTGTTTTCCTCTCCTTTGAGATCTCCAATCAATTTTCTACCCTCCTTTGAATATCTAGGTTTAGATTTCTCAATTGTTAGTTTGCCATCACGTTTAAGGGAATGAGTTTAGATTGTTAAAATCGGCCAGATTTCACCTTGTTGATACCCTCGACAATACATAATAGATACCTCCTCAGGTAGCTGAACAGTTTTCAGGAGTCATAGAATTTCTGTAGCATGATTAATCTGTTTCTCCTGTGTGTTGAAAGGTCCTCATTCTTTTTAGATGGCACCATGTTCATGGACCACACCAAATGCATATTTAGAATCAGTCCAAATATTTATCCTTTTGTCTTTAGCCAATTCCAGGGCACGTTCTGGGTTGCTTTCAAATCTGGCTGGCTTGAATATACAGTTTCATAAAGTGACCAAGCAGTCGTGTGTTAATAGTTCTGTTGGTTGTTCCTGCAAAAGGATGCTGGATTCACAATGTTAGTGACCACAATTTCTATATCATCCTGTTCTACAGTGGTGGCCTGGTATTTTTAAAAAACATGAAGGAGATAACCAGTGGGCTTCTTTCTGTTCCAGGAATGCTGATACAACATGGGACACTAGCACAGTAATCTTTAGTCGCAAGGTAAATATGCGGGCCTTTTCAACATTCATGACAAATGCTGCCACAGCTCTTAGGCCATCCTTTGCTCGCTTCATTCAGCTGTTTTGAAAAACGCACCACTGCCCTCTTACAGGGTCCTAGTTTCTGAGTAAGGACCACCAAAGCTATTCCCTGTTCTTCATAGGAATATAGCCAAAAGGATTTAGTCACATCCAGAAGTCACAGAGCTGCAGCTCTCATTAACTCTGTTTTTAAATTTCTAAATCCCTCCTCTGCTGAATCAGTCCATTCCAAAGAGAGAGGGGTTTCTTTTAACAGTTCATATGGGGTATTACCAGAACACCATAATCATGCATCCAAAGTCTGCATCATCCAGTCACTCCCAGGAACGTCTGGACCTCCTTAATGGTTGACAGTCGTGGAGTTTGACAAATGGCTTCCTTTCTAGCAGTTCCAAATTCTCTCTGTCCTCTTGTTATTTCATATCCTAGGTAGGAAACTCGGGTTTGGATTAGTTGGGCCTTTTGTCTGGTTACCCAATAACCATTCCGTCCCAGAAAAATCAATAATCTCACCATTCTCTGGACACATTCTTCCTTTGTTTCTGTAGCAATTAATAGGTCATCCACATATTGTAACAGAGTCCCCATCTGAGTGGGTGGTTTTCATGATTCTAGTTCCAGCGGTAACTGATTTCGAAAAATTGTTGGACTGTTTAAAAACCCTTGAGGTAATACTGTCCCAGTGAATTGGGTTTTCCTTACTGTGTCAGGATTTTCCTATTCAAAAGCAAATGAATTCTGGCTTTCTTTGGCCAATGGTAAGCAAAAGAACGTGTCCTTTAAATCCAAGATGGCATATCATTTCTGATTCAATTTAGTCAAAAAGGTATACAGATTAGCTATTACTGGATGAATATCCTCTACAAATTTGTTGATTCCTGAGATCTTGAACCAATCTGCAACTTTACTGGCAGGATAGGAGTACTATATTCCAATTCACATTCAATTAATTTTTTAATTCCCTTTCCTGCAATTTTAGGGGATATTGTTTTATTCTACTTGGGCAGGCCCCCCTTTTTATTTCTACTTTAACAGGCAAAGCATTTTTTGCCTTACCTGGAACTTCAGATGCCCATACTCCCAGATATACCTGGATTAAGGATTTCTTCTATTTCAGGGAAGTCCTCCTGTTTGCTTTTTCTGTTGAATTTAAGAGAAACTCAGAACTGCAATTAATTTTTAACTTTTAATTCCATTTTGCCTTCTTTAAATGTTGCTTCATTCCCTAATGAAGATTTCAGAGAATTTAGCATGCATAAAAATTTTATGCATTCCTATATGTTTTCTGTCCTGGGTTTAGCAGTAGCAGTCAATTTTTCTTCTTCTTGGTAGCTGGTGCAGCGCTGTGTTTTGATTTTCAGCCTGGGAACAGTGCTGATAATACCGATGTTTTCAGTTGTTGCTAAGTAATGTTTACCCTGACCAAGGACTTTGTGATGCTCATTCTCTGCCAGGGAGGAGGGGAAGCCGGGAGGAAACAGAGACAGGACACCTGACCAAAGCTAGCCAAAGAGGTATTCCATACCACAGCACGTCATGCCCAGGATGTAACTGAGAGTTACCCGAAAAGGACTGCAGGGTTGGAAGAGGTATCGGTTGTTGCTTGGTCTGGCTGGGGGGGGGGGCGAGTTATCGGTTGGCTGGTGGTGAGGTGATGTATTCTCTTCCTTTGTTCCTTTATCATTATTATTATTGGTGGTAGCAGTAGTGATTTGTGTTATACCTTAGTTACTAAACTGTTCTTATCTCAACCCGTGGGAGTTGCATTCTTTTTGATTCTCCTCTCTGTCCCTCCGGGAGTAGGGGGAGGGCAAGAAGGGGGGGAAGTGAGTGAACAAGCTGTCTGGCTGGGTTTAAACCACCACATTTTCCCAATTTGTACTTTAAGGGTTTCAGAAAGAATGCCTCTTTTTGCCTTTTTTTTTTCGGGTTTTTTTTTTTTTCTTTTCCTTGGTGGCCAGTAGCTCCCACATCTGTAACAAATTCTTTTCCCTCTGATTTAACACCAAATAAGTTGCTCCTGTATCCACTAAAATTCCACTTTATTTTCTCTAGTCCATAGTTTTAATTTAACCAGTGGATCTCCTAGAATAGATTCCCCAGCTCCCTTGTCAGTCTAGTTCCAATTCAACCACTGGAGCCACCCCATGGCACTTCCCCCAGAGGGAAGTCTCGCTTCCAGTGTCCAAAACTCCCCACAGAACACACACTGATCCGGTCCCATAGGAGAAGAACTCACTTCCACCACCTTTGCTCAACATTCCTCCTCCACCAGTTTCAAAGCAACCACCGCAGCCATGGCTATAACATGACCTAGCTCACTCCTGTCCACATATATTCAACAACCCCTCAGTCCCGTCTGTCAACATGTCTGTTCCCACTTGTTTGCCTGCCCCATGACTCATCCCATGCTCAACTACAGGAGCTGCACGAGCTCCCCTCCTTTCCCCCTTGGTTTTCCATTTTCTCACAGCTGCTCACCCTGGCAGATGCCTGCCTCTGCAACCGCACTTCTGGTTTAATGTGAATGTGCTTGTTGCCAGTGACAGTAATCTCCTCCTCCTTATCAGTATATGATAGGACAGATATAGAGGGTACTTCTCTCGGAGGTACTTGTAATATATAATTTTCCTGTTTATTTTCCTGATTACTGCTTTTTTAACTTTTAAACATCATTCCCCCAATATCACAGGCTGAACAACATCTCTCCAGCTTAGATTTCTGTTTTTCCCTATCCTTTTCAAAAGCCAAAATTAGGGATCTGGCAGAGATATATTAATTTCACATTCTATCTGCCACTCCAGGTGGTTTCTTAAAGTGAAAAACGTGTCTGTATATAGTACTTCATCCCATTTTCCTGGCCATTGCAAAACCAACATTAATTTTAACAATGTATTATAAATTCAAAGTTCCATTTTTAGGCCATTTCTCCTGATCACAGAATTGTAGAATCAACCAGGTTGGAAAAGACCTTTAAGATCATCAAGTCCAACCATTACCCCAGGACTGCCAGAACCACCACTAAGCCATGTCATTAAAGGCCTTATCTGAATGGTTTTTGAACACTTCCAGGGACACTGATTCCACCACTTCCCTGGGCTGCCTGTTCCAATGCCTGATCATCTTTTGATGAAGAAATTTTTCCTAATACCCAGACTAAACCTCCCCATGCCCAGCTTGAGACATGTCATTATGAGATTAAAATGTGTTTATTTAAATCTCTCTCCTACAATTCAGCCATTTTCATTGCTTTATCTAATTAAATTCACTAAGAGTTACCAGACAATGGGAGCTGTAGCCCCATTTTCTGATCTGACAAATTTAAAATAAATAAATTATACATGTACACACTGCCATAAAGGATCCTCTGCCTTAGGCATCAGGCATCCTTAAAGAACTGCTATCAAACCCTAACACATGACAGACAGAAGGAGGAATCCAAGCCAGGGAAAATTCCATAACAAATTGGAAAAATGCTTAGCAGTCTCCAGAGCAATCCAAGTCTGGAACGGCAAATCAAACACATTTAATTAATATCACTGCTTCTTTATAGATGAAATTGATACGCGGATAGACTCCACAACTCGTTTAAGTTATAAAGTAGGTATGCTTTTTATTCAGCACTGAGACGCACGGGGATAATTCCTCAAAGTCATGGGTAACTCAGTGTTGTTTCCCTCTACATTTATTCTCTAAAATTATCTATGTTCATAAGGTTGCACAATACGCCTATACATATTCATGTCCTATCCCTGCTTCATATTATAATGAGCTAGAAGGGCCTTTGCACCTGTGCAGTGCCCTCTCTGGTCATGGGCAGGGGTCTCAAGATGAAGTAAATGAGTCTTCCTCTTGTGGGTAGGGGTCTTCAAGATGAAGTAAATGAGTCTTCCTCTTCTTGAACTTTTCACCTTTTAGTCTTCATGTATGGCCTTAGGGTTTAGTCGGTATCCCAGCCATAAACCATCTGCTTCTCCCCCTTATCAGGCGTCTGCTTTTCCTTATCAATAGATGCTTACCAGTAGAATCAGGCGCCTGCTTTTCCTTGTCAATAGAACCAGGTGTCTGCTTTTCCTTATCAATAGTTAGTGCCTTTGTTCTGCTTGGTAGGCATGATAGGTACAGACAATACTTTTGTTTAAGCAAGTGAATTCCTCTAACCCCCTTGTACAACCCCCTTGTACAACCCCCTTGTACATTGGTTAACCCTGTATCATTATCATCTCTGAAATTACGTAAGTATTTTTCAGTCAGCAAATTAATTTTCAAATGGAAAATCACAGGTATGAATTGGTTTTGGTCTGCCTTTCAGTCATCATGTCATAGCATTACAACAAAAATGAGTTAATAACAGTATTGTGGAAACCGCTGATCAAAAGCTGTTTACATGGCCTGTGTTCACTGATTTGCCAGAGTTGCCTCATACAGATGCACTTTAATGACTATTCTCTGCAAAACTGAGTTTTCAAAAAGATTCTTTAATCTCATTACTCTGTAAACTTATTCTTGAGACTGTGAGATTACATGCATATTTTTCAAAGGTATATTTTACATTATTATGCTCCATGAAAGGAAGGTATTGCAAAAAAACCCACACCCCAACCCTAATGTTATGAATAAGGAAATAGCAATTACCACTCTAAGTCTAATTAACACCTTATGAAAAAACATCAAAGAATGTCTGTAAAAACTCTAAAACGAGGAATTTTAATTCATCAGTAGACATGCACAGGCAAGAATTAAATATAGGCTCTTATCCCAAAAACATCTCTATATAAATAAGTTGTAGGTTTTAGATTAATTTTATGTGTTAGAAGTTACAAGGCAGAGGATTCATAGGATTTTGATATCCACAGAACATATTTTGAAAACTTGTGACAAACAAATTGAGGGCCTCTCAACCACTCAACTTTTCCTAGGATAATTTTTTCTATAAGTAAAACATCCCAGAAATTGTACTCTATAAGTATAATTTTTATTCTATAAGTAAAATATCCCAGAAATACTCCCATAAGTAGAACAATTAAGAGCTAATACTTCTTTAATGGAATTTATTCTGACATCATAAACCTCTGGTCAAATTCAACTATATAACTTTTTTGTTAATTTATTGATAAATTGTACTTCCTTTTGATTTGGAGAAATCTCCAGGAACTCGCCAACAAAGTTTAAAATTGACAAGCAGGTATTCTTTATTGCGGCACCGGGAGATACAGGGATAGCTCCTCAAAGCGTGTCTCTACCAAGCATCAACCAGACTGTGATTATATTGTCCTTAAACATACATATTCATTAGATTGCATACATTACATCATAATTTTTAGAGAATGCCTCCTGTATGCATACAAAAATGTGGTAGTGGGCTTTTGGACCCCTGGTGATTATTTCTTCCTCACTTTGTTTTAGGATCGTTGTCATATCAGTCATATCAGTAACCACCAGGTGGTTCTGGCAAAGCTTATTTTAGTAATTTACTTTTCTCTATAGTTGCTAACAAAGCTTAATGTTCTTTACTTATTTACAACCCTATTCTTCAGTCAACCCCATTCTTCAATCCACCCTATTCTTCAATCAACCCCATTCTTCAATACCCCCTTTTCTTGTCCTATTGCAAATTCTTTTGCAACTGAGTTATTTCAGTTTTATTTAAAGTTTCCTGAAGTATTTCCCTGTTTCTAATTGATGCTTTGTCCTGGGTTCAGCAGTAGCAGTCATTTTTCTCCATCTTGGTAGCTGGCGCAGTGCTGTGTTTTGACTTTTGGCCTGGGAACAGAGCTGATAATAATGATGTTTTGGTTTGGCCAAGGACTTTGTGAGTCTCATGCTCTGCCAGGGAGGAGGGAAAGCTGGGAGGAAGCAGAGACAGGACACCTGACCCAAACTGACCAAAGAATTATTCCATACCACAGCACGTCATGCCCAGGATGTAACTGAGAGTTACCTGGAAGGACACAGGGTCTTCTGGGTCAGACTTGTTTTTCAGCAGGTGGTATCGTAATCTCTTCCCTTGTTATTTTCTCTTATCATTGTTGTTGTTGGTGGTAGCGGTGGTGATTTCTGTTGTACATTGGTTGCTGGACTGTTCTTGTCTCAACCCATGGGAGTTACATTCTTTCAATTCTCCTTCCTCATCCCTCTGTGAGCGGGGAAGGGGAAAGCCCCGGGGGGGGGAGGGGGGGAGCATGACTGCTTTCAGCCCGACACCACTCACTGGGAGTGAGTGAACAAGCTGGCTGGCTGGGTTTAAACTACAACATGCTTAATTTTGTTTCTGTTCCATTCATCACTTTGCTCAAAATGGGGCAGTGCTTCATACTGTGCAGAATCTAAACTCATCATAGAACTGTAATTCTCACAATTCAAATAAGAGCTACTAGGCAAGCAAATAAAAAAGGAATAAAAGAAGTACTGTAAGTCAGTTTTAGAAGTTTCATGGTTCTGAATTCAGCACAGTTGTACTCACAGTAACTAAGGCTTCCAGCTCATACATTAAGGAATCTGAAATACATTCAGATTTAAATGTTTAATGTAGTTTTTCCACAGTGTGAAGCATACTAAAGAAAGGATAATTTGAAGGCTACAATGTGATCTTTAATTAGTCATTGATAGCTTCAGCTATTCAGGAACCATTAATCTCTCATGTTGGTAAACACATTGACAGCCATGCAAATTTAAAAGCGTCCAATTATTATATGCATATGTCTTCTTTTTTATATGAAGTGAGTCTAGGTAGATAGGAGGCTTCCTATGGGGAATAAATGCATTTGATATTTCTGCCCCTGTGTTATAATGGTGAGTTTGATGCTGACTGAGCAAAGACCAACAGTAGGTCCTGTGATTCTGCCTTAAGAACTAAATAACAAATTTTGATGATGCAGTTAGTGCTGTTTCATGCTATCTGTTCCTCAGAGAAAATGAATATGCAGTCAAAAGCATTTTTATGTTGGTTCACTATAGCTACATCCATTCTAGCAATTTCATTGTAATAGAAACATTAGGAAAATTAAGTACATAGTCTTTAACTGACAGTACTGTAACAAAAAGTTTCCAGTTTATACTTGGTTTTAAGAAACTGGAGAAATATCACACTGTTAAGTGTAAGATAGAAGGATTTTTTTTATTTGATTTGCTCTTTGTTTCCAATCTTGTTCCTAAAAAAACTGAACCTCTAATTAATCTTTAGTAATTTTGATCTTTTCCTTCTTATACTTTGCTAACAGGCTTGTCTTGTCAAGCTATGAAGGCCTGCATGGAAACTAAAATTTTGGGTAATAAGTTTTGGGGGACCTTCCCAGACCTTTCTGACATATACCTGGCATTACGTAGTAAGAGGGGCCAGAGATATTCATTAGCTCCAGCCTTACCAGAAAATATCCACTTCAAACAGTTCACGCAGGTATTGTTTGTGCTACTGTCCTTCAGAATGATGAGAGAACCGTGACAAGATGTATTTCTCCTCATGGACAGATTTTATTGTTGTGCACTGTGAAATAACCTCTTTCCAGTCACTGCTTCATAGATGTACTTAAAATGAAAACACACATTTTAAAATATTCTTCTATGTTTATCAACATATTTTAGGGATCTGATAATTTCTTTCTCTTGGATTACTGGAAAGATATGTCCTGTTATCAGCAATTATGCAAATAGAGACTATCATGGAGAAGTTTAAAATAATCCCTCCATCAGAGAGTGCACCATTTTCACAAGGTGAAAAGAAAAAGTAGTAAAAATACAAATTGACAACTGCTTTTATTTTTATTTAGATTTGTTTATAAAGTGTTCGTGGTGTGTTCTAGTATACAAATCACAAAGGAATTGCACTTGAAAGTATAAAAATAGATGTCCAGTGGTTTAGGTTTTTAACCATGTTTGTAATTCTGCTCTTTAGCTTTAAAAAAGAGAAAACGCTATCTTTCACTTTTGCAATTTTAGTGAGAAAAAGTGATGCTAATACCAGTAGCAAACAAGTTACCATATATAGGTTATTTTTCCAAATCCTGTTACTAGGCTCCCTCTCGAGCTGCCGGGGATTTTGGGGGGAGCTGACAGAGGTATGGGTTCGCAGCAGGACCGAGGCCTGCCCGTTTCTCCTTGTCACACAGCAGGTACCGTGTTCCCGCAGGGAATGGCTTCAGCCACCTCTACCCGGGGAACATAGAGCGCGGGTGGAACGGCCGCACATTGCCACCTAGCGACGACAGGCCTCCCCGCACGCCGGTCACAGACGCGTTTAATGTCCTCCTGTCTCTAGTTCCTATTGCTACTTAGAACTGCCGTACCACAGGGTGACATTCTGCCCCAGAGGAAGCCAGACAGAACTATCCAGCATCTTTGCACGCTGAGCAATTAAAAATCATATTGAATGTGCCTTAAACGATACTGCCGTCGCACTCTTCCTTCTGCCACAAAGATACAGGTAGGAGCTTGACAACTTCAGGTTTTGCATCATGAGTATGTATAGTTTGGGGGTACTGCGGAAAATCTTGCCCAACACCTTTTTGTCTGTGCTAGCCTAAAACACTGTTTTCAGTGAAATTCCTGACTATATTTAGACTTCTGGGTGAAACAGATACAAAGAATCTAAAGGTAAGGAAAAAAACTAATAGGGTAGGGGAAAAGGTATCTGAAAGTTACTGAGACTTATATTAATCTCATAAAGTTTTCTACAGGTACAAAGCCATAGGGAAAGAAGCTTGCTATAAGGTAAGCAACACACAAAAAATATTTTAGGCCAGAATAGTCTCTTATATCCATCAAAATACAAAGATTTTGTGGAGTAGAATACATTCAGATCCGGTATAACTAAGAGAGGGAAATGAAATCTAGTCTGCCATGTAATATTTTGAAGCTTCTGTATTTTAGTTCAGCTTGCAGGTCAGCTTTCTGCATTCCCCTTCAAAGTTGTCATATTTGAGTCATTATGCTATTACTGTTTTACCAGTGTGTGAACTAGGTATTCATTTAACTTTCCTACTGTGTATAGCTCACCTGAGGACACCTATTTGGATGGACTTTGGGTTTCAGAAGCAAAAGACAGAATAAATGTTATTACCTAGCAGTTGTACAATCAGTGATGCTACGTGAGGTTTATGCACACACCCAAAACCATGCTTTCAGATTTCCTCACCCTATCATACACAGGACAACACAATGTATAAAATCCAAGGACATAAACTAGAGTGCTTTGAGATTTTAGAAAAGCATTTAGCATCATTTGAGCACAGAGATGCTATTTTAAGTAATGATCTTGCATCCAGGTTGCAAACAGACACTGTTTCTGGAGTCACAGAAATTATGGTGGTGTAGATCTGTATGTTAATTACAGGTGGTTCTAGTAAGAAGTGGTAGAAAAAGCGTTTTCCTCATCAGTAGTTCAGAAAACAGCATTTAAGAAAATGTATTAGACAAAAATTAACTTTTTTCTTGTCAAAGTATTATTTTTGGACTTGGCTAAATGGGAAACCTTGGACTGTAGTGGGGTTTAGCAAAGTAACAGTGTTTTATTCAAAGGCTTGGTGAAAGATCCCTCTCAATCCTGGGTATGAAATTATTATTCACCTGATGATTGTGACATAGTTTTGCAACATTCTGAACACACACTCAATTAATACTAAAACGTTGTTCAAGCCACAGAATTTTGCAGCTTAAGATCTGTGACATCTGCATAACCCGTCAACAAGCACATAACGGATCAGCTTGTGGTCCTCAGCAAGATCAGGACCCAGTGCAGGCAAGGTGCTCTGAGGAAGGGCTGGGTCTGAGACACCCACTGAGGGAGACAACCACGGGAAAAGGGTTTCTGGAACCATAACCTGCAAGGGAGAGATGGCAGGAAAGGAGTTGGAAAATAATATATATATAGCAGGAAAGTGATTAGGAAAGAAACAGAGGTGACAGGTGTGAGAAACACGCTCACTTCTAAAAAAATTTATTAGGGACAAAGTCAATGGATCAAAGAAAACAGCGCTGGGCCCATGACCATAGCCAGAGGTGCACCGTTATACCCGTACACAAGCTTTTTATCCATTCTCTATTGCATCAGCGGAATACATATTCATAGTTATCCCAAGAACAGGGAGGAATTATTACAATTGCTTCTCTGAAAGGATTTCCATAAGTCTGCCCTGGTCTCCTCCTTTCGGCACATGCTCTCTGCCTCCTGGTGGTCGTCTCGGGGGTCTTTGGGCATGAAGTAAGACATCTTCCTCTAAGGTGAACTTTTCACCCTGGGTCTTGAGCCAGTTCTGACCAGTCCTGTGGGTGTTAGTTCTTTCAGTTTCTCTCACTGGTGTTACACTACAAGATGGTCATGCTTGATAAGCTTTTATCTTGTGCAGGCCACCGATGGTTGGTGAAAGCAAAATTTCATTAACCCTTTATTACCTCTCACACAGGTAACTGCTACTGCATGTGGTGTTGGAAGGTAGATAATTTAGGATGTGAACCCAGACAGCAGTTGTACAACACTTTGGAGGTGCAGACAAAGAACATTTGAAATAGGAAAGAACAGGGAATTGAAAAAAGATGCAGGAAACTGAGGCAGTGCTTTGGCCAGGATAAGTGACTTTAGTAACTGACTGGAGATTCTGAAGTGGCGTTTTGAGGACAGGAGAATGTTACATATTGAGACAACGATAGCCTCAGCATGGTGGTTTTGCTTACAGGTTAGGAACAAAACAAAAAAAAATCACCCTATATTAATTGATTTTTAATTTTTACTGTAATTTTTATACTTGAGATAGCATGGATTTTGTTGCCATCTGCCAAACCCTGACAAATTACTTAAGTTTTGGCAGAGCATTTTATAATGGTTCAACTGGGCTCAGAAAAAATGTAATTACAAATAAAAACTAACTTATGGGGTTTGTTCTTACTTTGCTTCTTCTCTTCACCAGGGCTTTTTAGAGCTAGATTTTGTATGTATATATAGATACAGTTAACTAAAACACTGTGTGCATGTGTACCTGCTCAGCGACAGTATCAGAAGCTGGTATCTACTATTAACTTAAAAAAAAAAAAAAAGAAAAAGAAAAAGAAAAAAATTCCAGCTAAACCGTGTTCTGTAAAACAGGAGCCTGCTGAAAGGAGCGGCAAGAGCCGGTCCTTGGCCCTCTCCCGGGTGCCCTCAGTCACACTTCCTGCTTTTCCTCACTCTCTTCCAGCCCCAGTGGCGCCAACCTCGCGCAGCCGCCACTTGGTTGCTCCCGCCGCCCGTTCTGGACAGACGTTGACAACCGCTACCACGCCCCTCTCCGAAACTCGGTTCTGCGCCTCTGCCCCCGCCGCCAGATCATGACCACCCCCTCCCACGGCCGCGGCCCGCCGGCTGACCAATGAGAGAAGTTCGCTTCCTTAAGCTCCACCCCCAGCTCTCTCTTCCTGCCGGGAGAATGACAGGTGCGTTACCACTGTCCCGAAACAAACAAACCCCATCCTCAGAGCTAAGCCCTCAACACTACCCACCCCACATTGTGGCAGAAGAGTTGGGTTTATAGTACTCTGGAGTGCGCGGGGGCTGTGATTGGCCGGCTGTGCCTGCACCGCCCCGCCCTGCGGAGCCTTTTCGGAAGAGCCGGGTGGTGCCTGGTTGAGTGGAAGGTTGTTTTCGGATGTCATGTGGTGGCTGGTTTGTTTGAGACGTGTGTGCAGTGAAGACGCGGGTGTCTCGACGCGGGTGAGCACGCGAGGCAGTGGGATAGTGCCCTGCGGTTGCATGGTTCCCGCCGGCTTGGGGGTGGTGGACAACTCTGACCGCGGCGGTGGGCTGCCTGTCGTCGCAGGGGGTAGACTAGGCTAAGCCAGGCCTGGCCGGGCCGCGCCTGTTTGCCCTGTGAGGATTTACCGCCACCGCGCGGAGCGTTTGCATTCTCCGCCAACCCTGTCCCTTATGAGGGATCGGGCCCAGCCCTGCCGCCCGCCTCACGGATTACCCATGGCACTGTGAAAAACTAGGGACTATGGTATTGTTTATTAAGATTTATGCTAAGCCTGATGTAAAGATTAGACAACAAAAGAAAAGATAACCGTGGTCGCTTGTGCAGATTAAACCAGACACCGCTTGCGCAAGTTTTGAGGAAACATCT
>NW_026642260.1:0-9095 GCF_028554395.1 Pezoporus wallicus | reverse complement strand
CCACATCCCACCCCATAGCCCCACATCCCACCCCATAGCCCCACATCCTGCCCCACAACTGACCTTGGCCCCTGCCTTCCCTGTGGCTCCTCGTGGTCCTCGCTGCCCCCTTGGCCCCTTGGATGGGTGAAGGTCCATGGCTCCATCCCCCGCCCCATAGATCTATGGGGCCACCCCATAGCACATCATCCCCCCCCCCCCCCCCCCCCCATCCCCATATACTCACCGTGGGGCCCCGTTCCCCCCTTGGCCCCGATTTCCCCGCTAGACCCTATAGGAGACACAGAAGCAGTTGGGGGTCGCGCCCCACTTATGGGGCGCTATGGGGCAGGACGCCCGCTATGGGGCTCACTCACCCGCGCCCCCTTCTCGCCGTTGCTCCCTGGGAAGCCTGGGAAACCCTGCGATCCCTATGGATGCACGGGGGGAGATGTGGGTCCGAGGTTGGGGGGGGGATGATATATGGGGCACAATGAGGATCTATGGGGCAGGTTGGGGGGCAGCTCCATCACTCACCTTTGCACCTTGTCGCCCTGGGTAACCGGGGAGGCCTGGAACCCCCAGTTTTCCCTATAGGATGTGGGGAGAAGGAGTTGTTATGGGGGGGGGGGAGCATCTATGGGGCTGGGTTCTGCCCCATAAGTGCCACCTCTCACCTTCTCCCCACCAAGCCCTATGGGGCCGGGGTCGCCAATGGGGCCCGTGCGGCCTTTGGGGCCTTCAGGGCCGTCTTCCCCCCTAGATCCAGGAACCCCGACTTCCCCCTATGTGTGGGGCAGAGGTTAAAGGTTAGGGGGTGGGGGGGGGTGGTGTGGGGCAGGCCCTATGGGGCACAGCCCCATAGACTTACGCGGTCTCCTTTGACCCCCATGTCGCCTTTGAAGCCGGGGAAGCCTTCTTCGCCCTATGGGAGAGGATGAGGATGGGGGTGATGGGGGTCAGCTATGGGGTGATGGGGACCAGCTATGGGGTGATGGGTGCCACTTATGGGGTGATGGGGACCATCTATGGGGTGATGGGTACCACCTATGGGGTGATGGGTACCATCTATGGGGTGATGGGGGTCATCTATGGGGTGATGGGGGCCATCTATGGGGTGATGGGGGCCATCTATGGGGTGATGGGGACCAGCTATGGGGTGATGGGAACCACCTATGGGGTGATAGGGACCATCTATGGGGTGATGGGGACCATCTATGGGGTGATGGGAACCATCTATGGGGTGATGGGGACCAGCTATGGGGTGATGGGTCCAATCTATGGGGTGATGGGGGACATCTATGGGGTGATGGGGACCATCTATGGGGTGATGGGGACCACATATGGGGTGATGGGTGCCATCTATGGGGTGATGGGGACCACCTATGGGGTGATGGGGACCATCTATGGGGTGATGGGGACCAGCTATGGGGTGATGGGGGTCATCTGTGGGGTGATGGGTGCCATCTATGGGGTGATGGGGACCATCTATGGGGTGATGGGGGCCACCTATGGGGTGATGGGTGCCATCTATGGGGTGATGGGTGCCATCTATGGGGTGATGGGGGCCACCTATGGGGTGATGGGTGCCATCTATGGGGTGATGGGGGCCACCTATGGGGTGATGGGTGCCACCTATGGGGTGATGGGTGCCATCTATGGGGTGATGGGTGCCATCTATGGGGTGATGGGGGCCACCTATGGGGTGATGGGTGCCATCTATGGGGTGATGGGTGCCATCTATGGGGTGATGGGGGCCACCTATGGGGTGATGGGTGCCATCTATGGGGTGATGAGTGCTATCTATGGGGTGATGGGTGCCATCTATGGGGTGATGGGGGCCACCTATGGGGTGATGGGGTACAGCTATGGGGTGATGGGGGCCAGCTATGGGGTGATGGGAACCACCTATGGGGTGATAGGGACCATCTATGGGGTGATGGGGACCACATATGGGGTGATGGGTGCCATCTATGGGGTGATGGGGGTCATCTATGGGGTGATGGGGGTCATCTATGGGGTGATGGGGACCACATATGGGGTGATGGGGACCAGCTATGGGGTGATGGGGGTCATCTATGGGGTGATGGGGACCAGCTATGGGGTGATGGGGACCATCTATGGGGTGATGGGGGTCATCTATGGGGTGATGGGGGTCAGCTATGGGGTGATGGGTGCCATCTATGGGGTGATGGGGACCAGCTATGGGGTGATGGGTCCCATCTATGGGGTGATGGGTGCCATCTATGGGGTGATGGGGACCATCTATGGGGTGATGGGAACCAGCTATGGGGTGATGGGTGCCCTCATGGGGTGATGGGTGCCATCTATGGGGTGATGGGAGCCATCTATGGGGTGATGGGGGCCATCTATGGGGTGATGGGGACCATCTATGGGGTGATGGGTGCCACTTATGGGGTGATGGGGGACACTTATGGGGTGATGGGGACCATCTATGGGGTGATGGGGACCAGCTATGTGGTGATGGGGGTCATCTATGGGGTGATGGGGACCAGCTATGGGGTGATGGGTGCCATCTATGGGGTGATGGGGACCAGCTATGGGGCGATGGGGACCATCTATGGGGTGATGGGGACCAGCTATGGGGTGATGGGTACCACCTATGGGGTGATGGGTGCCATCTATGGGGTGATGGGGGTCAGCTATGGGGTGATGGGGTACAGCTATGGGGTGATGGGGACCAGCTATGGGGTGATGGGTGCTATCTATGGGGTGATGGGGGTCAGCTATGGGGTGATGGAGACCATCTATGGGGTGATGGGTGCCATCTATGGGGTGATGGGGGTCATCTATGGGGTGATGGGTGCCATCTCTGGGGTGATGGCGACCATCTATGGGGTGATGGGGGCCACCTATGGGGTGATGGGGGCCATCTATGGGGTGATGGGTGCCATCTATGGGGTGATGGGGGCCACCTATGGGGTGATGGGTGCCATCTATGGGGTGATGGGTGCCATCTATGGGGTGATGGGTGCTATCTATGGGGTGATGGGTGCCATCTATGGGGTGATGGGGGCCACCTATGGGGTGATGGGGTACAGCTATGGGGTGATGGGGGCCAGCTATGGGGTGATGGGAACCACCTATGGGGTGATAGGGACCATCTATGGGGTGATGGGGACCACATATGGGGTGATGGGAGCCATCTATGGGGTGATGGGGGTCATCTATGGGGTGATGGGGGTCATCTATGGGGTGATGGGGACCACATATGGGGTGATGGGTACCAGCTTTGGGGTGATGGGGTTCATCTATGGGGTGATGGGGACCAGCTATGGGGTGATGGGGACCATCTATGGGGTGATGGGGGTCATCTATGGGGTGATGGGGGTCAGCTATGGGGTGATGGGTGCCATCTATGGGGTGATGGGGACCAGCTATGGGGTGATGGGTCCCATCTATGGGGTGATGGGTACCACCAATGGGGCGATGGGTGCCATCTATGGGGTGATGGGGACCATCTATGGGGTGATGGGAACCAGCTATGGGGTGATGGGTGCCCTCATGGGGTGATGGGTGCCATCTATGGGGTGATGGGAGCCATCTATGGGGTGATGGGGGCCATCTATGGGGTGATGGGTGCCACTTATGGGGTGATGGGGGACACTTATGGGGTGATGGGGACCATCTATGGGGTGATGGGGACCAGCTATGGGGTGATGGGGACCATCTATGGGGTGATGGGGACCAGCTATGGGGTGATGGGTACCACCTATGGGGTGATGGGTGCCATCTATGGGGTGATGGGGGTCAGCTATGGGGTGATGGGGTACAGCTATGGGGTGATGGGGACCAGCTATGGGGTGATGGGTGCTATCTATGGGGTGATGGGGGTCAGCTATGGGGTGATGGAGACCATCTATGGGGTGATGGGTGCCATCTATGGGGTGATGGGGGTCATCTATGGGGTGATGGGTGCCATCTATGGGGTGATGGGGACCATCTATGGGGTGATGGGGGCCACCTATGGGGTGATGGGTGCCATCTATGGGGTGATGGGGGCCACCTATGGGGTGATGGGGACCACCTATGGGGTGATGGGTGCCATCTGTGGGGTGATGGGAACCATCTATGGGGTGATGGGGACCATCTATGGGGTGATGGGGACCACCAATGCGCCCCATCTATGGGGCGCTATGGGGCGCTATGGGGCAGGGATGGGACCCACCTTCTCTCCCTTGTGTCCTTTGAGGCCTCGGATGCCGTCTGCCCCCTATGGAGACCCCGGCGTGACCCACAAGTCCCAAATCCACCTGGTTTCGACCCATAGCTGCCCCACAAGCCCAGCTCTTACCTTGACACCACGTGACCCCGGGTAGCCAATGGGACCTTGAGGACCTGAAGGACCCTATGGAGCAAGGAGGAGGTTGGAAACCCCCCAGAGATGTGGGGCTGCCCCATAGATGTGGGGCTGCCCCATAGGTGTGGGGCTGGGGGTGCGCCAGAGGTGTGAGGCTGCCCCGTAGGTGTGGGTCTGCCCCATAGGTGTGAGGCTGCCCCTTAGGTATGGGGCTGCCCCATAGACGTGTGGCTGCCATTGCCCCATAGATATCGTCCTGCCCCATAGACACGGGGCTGGCATTGCCCCATAGAAACAGGGCTGCCCCATAGGTGTGGGGCTGCCCCATAGACGTGTGGCTGCCATTGCCCCATAGATATAGGGCTGCCCCATAGTTGTGGGGCTGCCCCATAGACGTGGGGCTGCCATTGCCCCATAGATATGGGGCTGCCCCATAGACACGGGGCTGGCATTGCCCCATAGATATCGTCCTGCCCCATAGACACGGGGCTGGCATTGCCCCATAGATATCGTCCTGCCCCATAGGCGTGGGGCTGGCATTGCCCCATAGATATCGTCCTGCCCCATAGGTGTGGGGCTGCCATTGCCCCATAGATATAGGGCTGCCCCATAGGCGTGGGGCTGGCATTGCCCCATAGACACGGGGCTGCCCCATAGATGTGGGGCAGGAGCTTGGGGGGGGGGGATCATTACCTGGTGCCCTTTGGAGCCTGGGGGTCCCTCCTTGCCGGGGTGGCCCTGCCGGGAGCAATGGGGGGCTCAGGACCCACATCCGCCATGGGGCTGGGACCCCCATTGGGTGCTATGGGGCTGGGGGGGGCACTCACGGGGGCACCGTCGGACCCGGGCATCCCAGGCAAGCCCGGTTTTCCTTGGGGTCCCTATGGGGAGAGGAGGGAATGGGGTTGGGGGGCACAACAGCATCTCCTGCCCCATAGATCCCCCCCTTTGCCCCATAGATCTCTTCCTCTTTGCCCCATAGATCCCCCCTCTTTGCCCCATAGATCCCCCCTCTTTGCCCCATAGATCCCCCTCTCTTTGCCCCATAGATCCCCCCCTTTGCCCCATAGATCTTCCTCTTTGCCCCATAGATCCCCCTTATTTGGCCCATAGATCCCCCCCTTTGCCCCATAGATCCCCCTCTCTTTGCCCTATAGACCACCCTCTTTGCCCCATAGATCTTCCTCTCTTTGCCCTATAGATCCCCCCCTTTGCCCCATAGATCCCCCCTCTTTGCCCCATAGATCCCCCCTCTTTGCCCCATAGATCCCCCCATCTTTGCCCCATAGATTCCCCCATCTTTGCCCCATAGATTCCCCCATCTTTGCCCCATAGATCTCTTCCTCTTTGCCCCATAGATCCCCCCTCTTTGCCCTATAGATACCCCCCTTTGCCCCATAGATCCCCTCTCTTTGCCCCATAGATCCCCCCTCTTTGCCCCATCTCTCCCCGGCTCTCGCGCTGATATTTCGTGACTGGTGTTCAGATCTTTGCTCTTCCTTTGTCACAGAGACCCCTCTCTTTGCCCCATAGATCCCCCTCTTTGCCCCATTTTGCCCCATAGATCCCCCCTCTTTGCCCCATAGATCCCCCCTTTGCCCCATAGATCCCCCTCTTTGCCCCATAGATCCCATCCTCTTTGCCCCATAGATCCCCCTCTTTGCCCCATAGATCCCCCCTCTTTGCCCTATAGATTCCCCCATCTTTGCCCCATAGATCTCTTCCTCTTTGCCCCATAGATACCCCTCTTTGCCCCATAGATCCCCCTCTTTGCCCCATAGATCCCCCCTCTTTGCCCTATAGATCCCCCCCTTTGCCCCATAGATCTTCCTCTTTGCCCCATAGATCCCCCCTCTTTGCCCCATAGATCCCCCCCTTTGCCCCATAGATCCCCACTCTTTACCCCATAGATCCCCCCATTTGCCCCATAGATCCCCCCCTCTTTGCCCCATAGATCCCCCCCTTTGCCCCATAGATCCCCCATCTTTGCCCCATAGATCCCCCTTCTTTGCCCCATAGATCCCCCCTCCTTACCCCATAGATCCCCCCTTTGCCCCATAGATCCCCCTCTCTTTGCCCCATAGATCCCCCCTTTGCCCCATAGATCCCCCTCTCTTTGCCCCATAGATCCCCCTTCTTTGCCCCATAGATCCCCCCCTTTGCCCCATAGATCCCCCCCTTTGCCCCATAGATTCCCATCCTCTTTGACCCATAGATCCCCCCCTTTGCCCCATAGATCCCCCCTCTTTGCCCCATAGATCTCTTTGCCTCTCTCTTTGCCCCATAGATCCCCCCTTTGCCCTTGCCCCATAGATCCCCCCTTTGCCCCATAGATCCCCCATTATCCCATTGCCCCCCATAGGGGCCCCACTGCTCACCTTGTCTCCAGGAGGCCCAGTGGCACCTTGGGGTCCCGGCAGCCCCTAAGCAGGAGGATGTGGGGCGATGACGATGATGTGGGGCTCATTGCGCCCCCCAACCCCACCGCGACCCATAGCGGCCCCCCCCCCATTGCCCCTATGGGGCTGGGGGCTCACCTGGGTCCCCGGTGTTCCCTGTTGCCCAGGGGGGCCTGGTTCCCCTTGAGGTCCCTATTGATGGAGATGGGGGTCAAGGGCTGCCCCACACTTATGGGGCAGGCTTAGAGGAGCTCAATGGGGAGCTGTGGGGCGCCCCCCAACTCACCACGTTCCCTTTGGGCCCCACGGGGCCATCCATGCCACGGACGCCCTATGGGGGAGAGATGGATGATGTGGGGCATTGGGGAATGGGGGGGGGGATAAGGAGACCGCTATGGGGCTGCCCCATAGATCTTACCGGGGGGCCGGGGATGCCGGGGGGGCCTTTGGGACCAAGGAGCCCTCTGGGTCCCTATGGGGCAGAGGGGGGGTGAATGAGGAGGGGTTGGGGGGGGGCTGGCCCCATAGAATGGGGGCTGCGCCCCATAGGACCCCCAACCCCGTTACCGCTTCTCCAGGGTCCATAGGGATCTATGGGGCAGAGGGGATGATCCATAGGGATCTATGGGGCAGGGGATGATGATCCATTGGGATCTATGGGGCTGGGGGGTTGATCCATAGGGATCTATGGGGCAGGGGGGTTGATCCATAGGGATCTATGGGGCAGGGGGGATGATCCATAGGGATCTATGGGGCAGGGGATGATGTTCCATAGGGATCTATGGGGCAGGGGGGGATCATCAAGAGGGATCTATGGGGCAGGGGGGATGATCCATAGGGATCTATGGGGCAGGGGGTTGATCCATAGGGATCTATGGGGCAGGGGGGTTGATCCATAGGGATCAATGGGGCAGGGGGGATGATGCAAAAGGATCTATGGGGCAGGGGGGTTGATCCATAGGGATCTATGGGGCAGGGGGTTGATCCATAGGGATCTATGGGGCAGGGGGTGATGTTCCATAGGGATCTATGGGGCAGGGGGTAGATCCATAGGGATCTATGGGGCAGGGGGATGGGGATGATCCATAGGGATCTATGGGGCAGGGGGGATGATCCATAGGGATCTATGGGGCAGGGGATGATCTATCCATAGGGATCTATGGGGCAGGGGGATGATCCATAGGGATCTATGGGGCAGGGGATGATCCATAGTTCCATAGGGATCTATGGGGCAGGGATCATCCATAGGGATCTATGGGGCAGGGGGATGATCCATAGGGATCTATGGGGCAGGGGGGTTGATCCATAGGGATCTATGGGGCAGAGGGGTTGATCCATAGGGATCTATGGGGCAGGGGGGTTGATCCATAGGGATCTATGGGGCAGGGGGTTGATCCATAGGGATCTATGGGGCAGGGGGTTCATCCATAGGGATCTATGGGGCAGGGGGGATGATCCATAGGGATCTATGGGGCAGGGGGGATGATCCATAGGGATCTATGGGGCAGGGGGGATGATCCATAGGGATCTATGGGGCAGGGGATGATGATCCCTAGGGATCTATGGGGCAGGGGGGGTGGTCCATAGGGATCTATGGGGCAGGGGGTTGATCCATAGGGATCTATGGGGCAGGGGGGGTGATCCATAGGGATCTATGGGGCAGGAAAGGATCCATAGGGATCTATGGGGCAGGGGATGATCCATAGGGATCTATGGGGCAGGGGGTTGATCCATAGGGATCTATGGGGCAGGGGGGATGATCCATAGGGATCTATGGGGCAGGGGGGATGATCCATAGGGATCTATGGGGCAGGGGATGATGATCCATAGGGATCTATGGGGCAGGGGGGGTCCATAGGGATCTATGGGGCAGGGGGGGTGGTCCATAGGGATCTATGGGGCAGAGGGGATGATCCATAGGGATCTATGGGGCAGGGGGTTCATCCATAGGGATCTATGGGGCAGGGGATGATGTTCCATAGGGATCTATGGGGCAGGGGATGATCCATAGGGATCTATGGGGCAGGGGGTTGATCCATAGGGATCTATGGGGCAGGGGATGATGTTCCATAGGGATCAATGGGGCAGGGGGATCCATAGGGATCTGATCCATAGGGATCTATGGGGCAGGGGGGGATCATCCATAGGGATCTATGGGGCAGGGGATGATCCAGAGGGATCTATGGGGCAGGGGATGATGTTCCATAGGGATCTATGGGGCAGGGGGTTGATCCATAGGGATCTATGGGGCAGGGGGTTGATCCATAGGGATCTATGGGGCAGGGGGTTGATCCATAGGGATCTATGGGGCAGGGGGTTGATCCATAGGGATCTATGGGGCAGGGGGTTGATCCATAGGGATCTATGGGGCAGGGGGGATGATCCATAGGGATCTA
>NW_026642259.1:0-9092 GCF_028554395.1 Pezoporus wallicus | reverse complement strand
GGGGCTAAGGGCACAGGCCCTATAGGTGGGCGGGGCTAAGGGTAAGGCCCCTATAGAGGGCACAAAGCGAGGCTATTTCCCCCACATAGGGGCAGGTTTGAGGGCACGGACCCTATAGATCGGTGGGGCTCAGCCTAAAGGCCCTACAGAGGCGCGGGTTTGAAGGCCCTATAGCGGGGATTCCATAGGGTGTTTCCCCTATAGAGAGGCCGGGCTCGGGCTCCTTGCCCTATAAAGGGGCGGGCCCAAGGCTCTTTCCCCCTATAGGGGCCCCCATTGTTCCCAGCGCCCCTATAGGGGCCCCTTCCCGCTCCATCCAGAGCAGCTCCGGCCGCCATGGAGGTAACCGGGACCCCCACCCCCCCCATAGGGCTCTATAGGGGCCCCTATAGGGTCCTGACCCCCCCCATAGCCTCTAACCCCCCCATATACCCCTTCAGCCCCCTTATACGGCCCTTACAGAGCCCTCCAAGCCCCTCCCCGCATCCCTCCGTGCTCCATAACCTGCCCTATATGGCCCCATAGCCCCTGTATGGCCCCTATATGGCCCCAGTATAGCCCCTATAGGGACCCAGGGCCCCTCCGAAACCCCCCACAACCTCTGAGCCCCACATATAGCTCCTGCTCCCCCCCCCCCATACAGCCCCTATATGGTCCCATAGCTCCTATATACCCCCTATATGGCCCCTATATGGCCCCATAGCCCCTATATACCCCCCACATACTCCCCATATACCCTCTATATGGCCCCATAGCCCCTATATACCTCCTATATGACCCTTTACAGCCCCTGTATGACCCCATAGCCCCCATATACCCCCTATATGACCCTATATACCCCTCATATTACCCTATATACCCCCCCATATGCCCCTCTATGACCCCATACGGCCCCTGTGTGCCCCCCAGGTGCTGGCTGTGGCTGTCCTGGTGGCACTGGTGGTGCTGGGAGAGGGGCAGCCCATTGACCCCCACGGTGAGCAGCGGGGGGACGGTATGGGATGGATGGGATGGAGGGGATATAGGGGATATATGGGCTACACGGGATACATGGGATATATGGGATATGGGATGTATGGGGTATATGGAATATATGGGATATAGGGATGTGGGATGTATGGGATACACGGGGTATATGGGATAAGTGGGATATACGGGGTGTAGGAACATGGGATACATGGGGTATATAGAATATATGGGATATAGGGATATGGGGTAGATGGGATACACGGGGTATATGGGCTCTATGGGCTCCATTGGGCACCATTGACTCCATTGGGTTCCACTGGGCTCCATTGGGATCCATTGGGCTCCATTGGGCTCCATTGACTCCATTGGGATCCATGGGGCTCCATAGGGATCCATTGGGCTCCATTGACTCCATTGGGATCCATTGGGCTCCATAGGGCTCCATTGACTCCATTGGGATCCATGGGGCTCCATAGGGATCCATTGGGCTCCATTGACTCCATTGGGATCCATTGGGCTCCATAGGGCTCCATTGACTCCATTGGGATCCATAGGGCTCCAAAGGGCTCCATAGGGCTCCATAGGGATCCATTGGGCTCCATTGACTCCATTGGAATCCATAGGGATCCATAGGGATCCATTGAGCTCCATTGACTCCATTGGGATCCATAGGGATCCATAGGGATCCATAGGGACCCATAGGGACTCATAGGGCTCCATCGGGACCCATAGGGACCCATAGGCCTCCATAGGGACCCATAGGGCTCCCTAGGGACCCACTGACTCCATAGGGACCCATAGGGACCCATAGGCCTCCCTAGGGACCCACTGACTCCATAGGGCTCCATAGGGACCCATAGGAACCCATAGGGCTCCATAAGGACCCATAGGCCTCCATAGGGACCCATAGGCCTCCATAGGGACCCATAGGGCTCCATAAGGACCCATAGGCCTCCATAGGGACCCATAGGCCTCCATAGGGACCCATAGGGCTCCATAAGGACCCATAGGGCTCCATAGGGACCCATAGGGCTCCATAGGGCTCCCTCGGGACCCCACTGACTCCCCTCTCCCCCCCCGCAGCCCCCCCCGGCTCGTGCCCGCCGCTGCCCCCCCGGGACTGCCAGGACGTGCACGCGCGGGGCGCGCGCTCCGACGGCGTCCACCTGATCTACCCTGCAGGGGGCGCCGCCGCGCCCGTGCCCGTCTACTGCGACATGAGCACGGAGGGGCACGTCTGGACGGTACCACCCCCCCCGCACAACGGCGCCCCCTGGCGGCCCGGAGGGACTGCTAGCGCGGCCCGTGTGGCTGCCCCATAGCGCCCCACAGCGCCCTACGGCTGCCCCCTCCCGTTGCAGGTGTTCCAGAAGCGCTTCAACGGCTCCGTGAGCTTCTTCCGCGGCTGGGATGACTACAAGAGGGGCTTCGGGAGGGCCGACGGCGAGTACTGGCTGGGTGAGCGCCACAGGGACCTATAGGGGCCCGCAGACCCCACTCTGCCCCATAACCTACACCGTGTCCCGCACCATAGACCCCCAGAGCCGCCCATAGCGCACGTAGACCCCCATAGGCGCCCATAGCCCCCTATAGACCCCCATAGACCCCCCATAGACCCCCATAGACCCTCCTAGAACCCTCGTAGGCCCCCCTAGAACCCCCATAGCTCCCCCATAGCCGCCCACAATCCCCCATTAACCCCCATAGCCCCTCATAGCCCCCAAACCCTCTATTTCCCCCATAGACCACCATATTCCCCGATAGCCCCCCCATGGACCCCCACAGACCCCACATACACCCCCCATAGACACCCATAGAGACCCCATAGCCCCCCATAGTCCACCATAGCCCCCCATAGCCCCCCCATAGACCCCCATACGCCCCACATACACTCCCCATAGACCCCTCATAGCCCCCCTGTAGCCCATCATAGCCCCCCATAGACCCCCCATAGCCCCCTGTAGCCCTCCTGTAGACCCCCATAGCCCCCCCGTAGCCCCCCCATGGTCCCCACGGCCCCCCCTATCCCCTCTGTCCCCCCTAGGCCTGCAGACCCTGCACCTGCTGACCCTGCAGGCCCCCTACGAGCTGCGCGTGGAGCTCGAGGACTTCCAGAACAATTCGGCCGCCGCCACCTACGGCTCCTTCGCGCTGGCGCCGGGCGCCGTGAGCGCCGAGGAGGACGGGTACAGCCTGCACGTGCAGGGCTTCCGCGACGGGGGCGCAGGTACGGCCGCGGGACCCACGCTTGGGGGGCAGGCACATAGAGCCACGTTTATGGGGCTGAGCCCATAGGGAGCCATGCCTATGGGGAAAGAGGCATAAATGGGGTATGGGGCGGGACCCACACTTATGGGACAGGGTGCAGCAATGGAGGATGAGACCCATAGAGGTCCCATAGCATGACCCACACTTGAGGGGTGAGAGACACACACAGAGGCAGGACCCAGAGATGGGGCTGAGATCCATGGAGACCCCTGGAGCGGGGCCTACTCTTATAGAGAACCTATAGAGCCCCACACTTATAGGGCAGGACACACACTTACGGGGCAGAACCCATAGAGCCCCCCACTTATGGGTCAGAACCCCCAATTATGGGTCAGAACCCCCACTTATGGGGCAGCACTCTTATAGATCAGGACCCCACTTATGCATCAGGCCCCATAGAGCCCCCCACTTATGGGTCAGAACCCCCAATTATGGGGCAGCACTCTCGTAGCTCAGGACCGCCCCCTTATGCGTCAGGCCCCATAAAGCCCCCTACTTATGGGTCAGAACCCCCAATTATGGGTCAGAACCCCCACTTATGGGGCAGCACTCTCATAGCTCAGGACCCCCCGTTATGGGTCAGGCCCCATAGAGCCCCCCCCGTATGGGTCAGCCCCACACCGCCGCCGCTGCCCGCAGGGGACGCCCTGAGCTACCACCACGGGCAGAAGTTCTCCACGTTCGACCGGGACCAGGACCTGTTCGCCCAGAGCTGCGCCGCGCTCTCCTCGGGGGCCTGGTGGTTCCGCAGCTGCCACCTCTCCAACCTCAACGGCTTCTACCTGGGGGGGGCGCACCTCTCCTACGGCAACGGCCTCAACTGGGCGCGCTGGAAGGGCTTCCACTACTCGCTCAAGCGCAGCGAGATGAAGATCCGCCGCCTCTGACGGCGCCCCACAGCGCCCCCAAACACCGCCCCCTGCCGCTGGTGCAAACAAACAGCGCCCCCTGCTGCTGACATCGCCAAACAGCGCCCCCTGCTGTTTGTACCGCCAAAGAGCGCCCCCTGCTGTTTGTACCGCCAAAGAGCGCCCCCTGCTGCTGGCACCGCCAAACAGCGCCCCCTGCTGTTCACACCGCCAAACAGCGCCCCCTGCCTCTTGCACCGCCAAACAGCGCCCCCTGCTGTTCACACCGCCAAACAGCGCCCCCTGCCGCTGGTGCAACCAAACAGCGCCCCCTGCTGCTGACATCGCCAAACAGCGCCACCTGCTGTTCGTACCGCCAAAGAGCGCCCCCTGCTGCTGACACCGCCAAACAGCGCCCCCTGCTGCTGACACCGCCAAAGAGCGCCCCCTGCTGCTGACATCGCCAAACAGCGCCACCTGCTGTTCACACCGCCAAACAGCGCCCCCTGCTGCTGACACCGCCAAACAGCGCCCCCTGCTGTTCGTACCGCCAAAGAGCGCCCCCTGCTGCTGACACCGCCAAACAGCGCCCCCTGCTGTTCGTACCGCCAAAGAGCGCCCCCTGCTGGCACACAGAGCACACACACCTCTCACAGATGGCGTGACGTCATATTAAATACACGTGTTGATTGGCTGAGTGAGGAGGGGTGGGGTCAATGGGGTCCATGGGGGTCTATAGGGCAGGGGGGACTCCACTGCCCCCCATTGCCACCACTCAGACACCGCGCATGGGCAGCACCACTTTAATGGGGGGGTCCTGCATGGTCCTTGGGGGGGAGGTCCAAGGGGGGGTCTGGGGTCCCTGAGGGGGTTTGAGTCCATGGAGTGGGGTGTGGGGTTTGGAAGGAGCTGGGGGAGGTTTTAGGGCCTTTTTTGGTGTTTCCAGGGTGTTTTTGCCCATTTTTGGCTGTTTCCGGGGTGTTTTTTCCCGTTTCTGGCTGTTCCCGGGGTGGTTTTGCCCGTTTCTGCCGGTTTTCAGCCCGTTCCAGCTCTCACTGCCCCTTGGCGCGCTCAGCCCGGTCAATCGCTGCCAGCCTCCGCGCCGCCCCCCCGAGCTGCACCAGGTTCAGGGCCCCTTTGAGCAGGGCCAAGGGGGCCGTGACCCAGAGCCCGGCCCGGAACAGCCCCGGCCCCCCCGGCAAAACTGCAGGGGGCAAAGACACCATCAGAGACCCCCTTAGACCAGTATAAACCCCACATGGCACAGTATAGACCCCCAGTATAGCCCAGTGACCCCCCCAGTATAGCCCAGTCCATCCCATTCCCCTCCCAGTCCATTCCAGTTTATCAGATCCCATTCCCCCTCATTCCCTCCAGTTTATCAGATCCCATTCCCCCTCATTCCCCCCCCATTCCCCCTCATTCCCCCCCCATTCCCCCCCCCCCCCCCCCCCCCCCCCTCCCCCCAATTCCCCCCCATTCTCCCCCATTCCCACCCCATTCTCCCTCATTCCCATCCCATTCCCCCGCCCCGTGCTCACCGGCCGGCCCCTCCCCGAAGTGCAGCAGGTAAAGGCACCCATAGAACCCCTCATTGCCCGCACAGAGCAGGAACAGCAGCGCCTGGGGGGGACGGGGACACAATGGGGAGTGAGGGGGCCTCTGGAAGCCCCTCCCACCCCTTTAAGCTGCTCCCACCCTTTAAGCCCCTCCCACCCCTCTAAACTCCGATTTAAGCCCCTCCCGCTTATTAACCCCCTCCCACCCCTTTAAGCCCCTCCCCCCCATTCAAGCCCCTCCCACCCTTCAAGCCCCTCCCCTTACCCTCTCACCTTGGAGCTGTAGTACAGCCTCAGCACGGGGTGCGTCGTCCCCCCCACTGCCTTGTGGCTCCGCCCCCCCTCCAGGGTGGTGCTGCGGAAGGGGGCGGGGTCAGCGCGGGAAACGCCCACCCCATCCCCTCCTCCTTATTGGTTGCACGTGCCAGAAAGCCCAGCCCCCTAAGGAGCAGGCTGCACCCCCTGCTGGGGCAAAGCCCCTTTATCCCCTCCCTCCCGTTAACCCCCTCCCTCCTTTAAGCCCCTCGCTCCCATTAAGCCACACCCTCCCTTAAGCTCCTCCCTCCTTTAAGCCCCTCCCTCCGAAGCCCCGCCCACCAGTGCATGTGCAGCCAATGGCTGGCCACGTCCAGGGCCATGCTGAGCTGGAAGAGGGGCGCGGCCGTGGGGTAGAGCAGGGCCAGGTTGAGGAGCAGGCACATGGAGGAGAGCCGGTCCGTGAGCATGTCCAGCATGGCGCCGAGCCGCGAGCCTGCGGGACCCACCGCGAGGGGCGCTATGGGGCAGGGAACAGCCCCTATGGGGCGCTAGGGGGCAGGGAACCCCCCCCATGGGGTGCTATGGGGCAGGGAACCCCCTCTATGGGGTGCTTGGGGGCATGGAATCCCTCCTATGGAGTGCTGTGGGGCAGGGAACCCCCCCCCATGGGGTGCTATGGGGCAGGGAACCCCCTCTATGGGGTGCTGGGGGGCATGGAATCCCTCCTATGGAGTGCTATGGGGCACGGAACCCCCCTACGGGGCGCTGGGGGGCACGGAACCCCTCCTATGGAGTGCTATGGGGCACGGAACCCCCCTACGGGGCTCTAGGGGGCACAAAACCCCCCATGGGGTGCTATGGGGAAGGCAATCCCCTCTATGTGGCAGGGAAACCTCTCTATAGGGCAGGGAATCTCTTCTGTGGGGCAGAGAATCCACTCTATGGGGCAGGAAACCCCTCTGTGGGGCAGGGAACCCCTCTATGTGGCAGGGAAACCTCTCTATAGGGCAGGGAATCTCTTCTGTGGGGCAGAGAATCCCCTCTATGGGGCAGGAAACCCCTCTGTGGGGCAGGGAACCCCTCTGTGGAGCAGGGAAACCCCTCTATGGGGGATGGCAGCAGGGATGGACACGCCCACTTGTGGGGCAGGACGCACAGTGGGGAGCTGTGGGGCTGGGACATGCTGTCGGGCAGAGCACACCCATGTGGGGCATGGACCCTCCCACCCCCCCAAGCCCCTCCCACCCCCCCAAGCCCCGCCCCACCCTGCCCCAGCGCGCGCGCCGCGTGCCCGTCCACGGCGTCCAGGAGGCCGCTGAGGCCGTAGCAGGCCGCGGCGGGGCCCGGCGCCGTCGGCATCAGGTAGAAGGAGGCTGCGGCCAAGGCGATGCGGAAGTACCCTGAGGGGCGGAGCGGCCGTCAGCCCCGCCCCCCACGGACGCTCCCGTTTCCCTCCCCCGCCCGTTTAAACGCTCACCGATAACGTTGGGCACGAAGAGGAAGACGTTGTCGCCGCCCGCCATCGCGCGGCGCCTTTAAGAGCGAGCGGAAGGAAGTCCCGCTTGGTCCCGCCCCTTCCCCCCCCCCTCAACGCTTCAGCCAATCAGAGAGGGGGAAAGCGGAAGAGGACCAATCAGCGCGGAGTAAGGGGGGGGGGGGAGATGGGCCAATGGCGGAGGTTCCGGTTCCGGGCAGAGCGGAGTTGCCATGGCGACGCGGGCCTTGGGTATTGATTAATAACGGCGATAATTGATTAATGGATTCATTGATTAATTAACGGGTTAATTAATGAAGGGGTTCATTGATTAATTAACGGGTTCATTAATGAAGGGGTTCATTGATTAATTAACGGGTTCATTAATGAAGGGGTTCATTGATTAATTAACGGGTTCATTAATGAAGGGTTTCATTGATTAACTAACAGGTTCATTAATGAAAGGGTTCATTGATTAATTAACGGGTTAACTAATGAAGGGATTCATTGATTAATTAATGCGTTAACTAATGAAGGGATTAATTGATTAACTAATGGGTTAACTAATGAAGGGATTGATTAATTAACGGGTTAACTAATGAAGGGATTCATTAATTAATGTGTTAACGAAAGAATTCATTGACTAATTAACAGGTTAGTTAATGAAGGAGCTAATTAATTAAAGGGTTAATAAATGAAGGGGTTCATTGATTCATTAACAGATTAAGCAATGAAAGAATTCACTAATTAACGGGTTAATTAATGGTTAATCAATTAATGGGTGAATTAATGAAGGGGTTCACTGATTTATTAAAGGGTTAATAGTCCCTCCTTCCCCCCCTCCACCTAATGAGGGCTGTAATTAACACTGGTACTTAACGATGATGCTAAGCACCCATTGGCTGCCTCCCAAATGACATCAGCACCTCCCCCCACCCCCGCCCACTCAAAAAGAGGCAAAATCGGGTTTTTTTGACATTTGTGTTCTTTTTTTTTAAATAAACACCATGAAAATAAAGTTAATTCAAGGCAAAAGCAACGAAACCCCCCAAAATGACCCAAAGTCCCCCCCGAAATGACCCAAAGCCCCAAAATGACCCCAACCCCCCCAAAAGCTGATGGAAAATGACCATAAACGATGAAAATCGAATAAAACGACCCCAAAAGGTCCCAAATTGATGGGAAATGGCCCCAAAAAGCCTTTGGGCGGGGGGTCCCTGACCCCCACTTGGGAGAGCCCAATGTTATGGGGGGGGTCAAAACCCCCATACGGGTCCATGGGGGGCGGGGGGTCACCCCAAATCCAAAAGGGGGTCCCCCCATCACCAACGTGGGGGTCCCAGGCCCCATTATATGGGGTGGCCCCCCCCCCTTGTAGTGCCTATAATGGTCCCGCCCTCGGCTGCGTGGCCCCGCCCCTCCTCCCCTGTGGGCGCGGCCTGGGGATGCGGCTGGGCCTATGGGAGGCCACAACCCCCCTCTTGACCCCGCCCCCCGCCAGCGCCTGCCCCAACCTCGCCGCCCATTGGGCCAGCAGGCGCAGGGGGCGTGGCCGGGGGCGGCGGGGCGTGGCCGGGGGCGGCGGGGCGTGGCCTCGGCCCTGCCTGTAGGAGGCGATGGGCAGGCGGGAGCGGAAGGCGGTCTTGCGGGCCCGCGGGAAGAGGCGGAAGAGGCGGCGCTCCGAGAGGACGCCCCAATGGAAGAGCAGGGAGAACA